>NW_019384841.1:443017-471932 GCF_000671375.1 Centruroides sculpturatus
AAAAAAAAAGAAATATTTAAGAGTGAAACATTTTCTTGATTTTTATAACTGTTTAGTAATGGTGAGAACCCCTCTGTTATATTTGGTTTATTCCATTGTTACAGGAAAATCCCGCCAGAGTGCCTGGTGTCTGCTTCAACCTGGATGTGGCTCCGACCATTGCTGTTCATTTCTCCAATCTGTGGTGGTGAGGTAGTCACAGGTGTTCTCAACGTGCTTATAAAACTAGCAAATTTGTACAGAAGGAATATGGATAAACTTACTCTCTTCTGCCTATTGACTTTGATTGGATTAACAATGTCTACTTTACCAGATGTGATACCTATAGGTAAGTGTAAATAACTATTTAAGTAAAAGATTTACTTACTTTTATACTCGATACGTATTCTGAAAAAAAATAATTTTTTAACATGTATAAAACGTTATAAACGTGACGGTAATTGTGCAGATCGATTGTGTTTTAATTTCGTATCTAGTTTGCATGGTAAATATATAGTTTTTTTTTTTTTTGCTAAATGTTAAAGTGGTAATGAGACACGGGAAATTTATTGTCACATTAATTTTGGTCTTTTTACAATTTACTGCAATGTTTACTCATTAATAAAAATAAATTTTCGTATAAAAATAGTTTAGTAGGTCAGAGAAGACATAACTCTTCTGTCATGTGTCCGCGATGTGGTATTGGAGTTAACTACTAGAGGTTAGAGGTGTTTATCGACATCTTCGATCTTTGGTAAAAGAAGACAAAAAGTAATTTGAAAGAAGTCAGAGTTCAAGTTTAGTTCAATTCGAACTTTTGTATTTGATTCAAATACTATTAACTAAATTTAATTGTACTTTAAAGAGAATTATTTACATAGAAAAATAATTGTTGCTGTTTAATTTTTTTCTCTAAAAAAAAGTTTTATTTTAAAGAAAATCGTTAAAGACATCTAATGAACACATACAAGTTGTTAGAATCATTAATGTATATATATATTTGCCTCCATTTTCTGGCAGATTTTTGTAATGTAAAATAGAAAAGTGCTTATTAATGAATATATTAATCAATGTTAACATTCTCACGATGCCTTATTCCGCTGTGGAATTTTAATTAAGAAGATTATAATTTTTTTTTCCTCCTCCGTTAAAATGCGTGAATAAATTTATTCAGAAAATAACTTGATGGAACTTTTCGCGAAATTAGATTTCATATTTAATCTACTTTTCCTTTTCGAGTTCGACTTCATTAAAAAGTGCTGATGAATATGATTTTTAGAAATTTGTAAAAAAAAAAGGGGGAGAGAAAGAAATTTTAAGTTACTGTCGTTTATATAAAATGTTTTCTTATTCCTTTCTGAATTTTAAAGAGAATTGTTTGTTCTTTTCTTATCTCTTTTGCTATTTTCAAAATGAATCATTTTTGAATATTTGATTTTTTTTTTAATATCGAGAATCAATTTTCAGATAGTTTAATTTCAAGTTGGATGGATTTGATTCCTTTCATTTTATCCATTCCCAACAAATTACTTTGTTACTGAGTAGGAAGAGATAAGAAAAAGCACTTAAGTAACCTCAATGCAATTTTCATTAAAAATGCAATTTCTTAAACATCCAAACTTATGAAAGCTACTTTAATTTAAATCATTTCATTTTAAATAATCTCTTTGGAATAACACACACAAAAAAAATTGAATTAATAAGATTGAATTACGCTATTTTTATATGCAAATATTGTAAATATTTATTTATGTTTTCAATTAAAATGGAATGGAATATAGAAAAATATGTTTTTACACACTTTATATATATATTTTATCGAACTATTTGCGTTATAAAGATATAGGATGAGAAGATATAGAAGATAAAAAAGAGGAAAATATATCTTGATAGGAAAGAAATAGAGGTTCTTAAGAAAAGTAAGGAGATAGAATAAAGAGAAAATAGTCATAACAGATTAAGGATATATAATAGGATTTCATAGGTCGAAATTTTATATCCTACACATTAATTTAGTGTTTATAACTCAACGTAGAAGTGCAAAAATCTCCAAATTTGTTGAGAAAACTTCTCTTCTTTTTAAAGTAATACATTTTGGTATATTTCTGTATTATTTGTAAATAGTCACGTATTATAAAATTTAGAAATATTTTAGTGTATAAAATATAAAAAAGAAACTATTCTAATTTTAATACTTATTGGACTATGATGGTTTTTCTTTCAATAATAAAATCACAATGAATAAAATTAATTTTTACATAAAATAATTTGTCAATAAATAAATCAAATAAATTTTAAGTTGTTATATATATACAGTAGAGCGTCGATTTTCCGAAAGTCAATCATCCGAAACGTCAATCATCCGAAAGAATTCCAGTCGGCAAATTTAAATTTTTGCCAGTGCTGTGGCGCTTCAATCTTTGTCTATGTCTTGGGCTACTCAAATATTTTACGTTTTTGATACTAAATTAATATCTGAAGTATAATTTTTTATTATTTTTATATTTTTCAATATATTTATTTTGTTTGTACAAAATTAAAAAAATAATTTTTAACGATACAATAGTCTTCGTTAGGCTTAACATCGACGAAAATTCAACGCGAAGCGACACGCAACGGATAAAAATTTCGACATGGATACGTTAAACTATTTTTTCGTACGTAAATCAGTTATCCGAAATATCAGTTATCCGGACAACCCCAGTCCCCAATTGATTCGGAAAATCGACGCTCTACTGTATTTATTTATTTATTCTATAATTTATGTAGAGACACGTAGATAGAAAAAGAAACCGCATGACTTTCGAACAAAACGTATATAGTTTTTTTTTTCATAACAAGATCATATTTTATTAAATAAAACTGTTCGGTAGAAACAAATTCTATCAAAGAAATTTTAAATATCTCAATATAAAATTATGCATATAAAGACATTTTCAAAATACTGAATTATGCTACCACTAACTTAATTTAACATCTGTAAAAAATATAATTAATTTTTTACTTAAATTCATATATTCATTTTTTCTCTGCAATAAAAATGTGTTTCATTATTCAAGTTTATTCGAAATTTTATAAATTATCTTGAACACAAGCATACAGAAGGTGCAGAGAGTGACATATGCTTCTAACAATGTAAGAAAAAGGACCACGTACACTCTTCTAAAGAAAGTAAATAATTACAAAAATGATCAACGAAAGTTTAAATATTTTTTTAATATTAACAGATAAAATTCTCGCAAAATTATTATTTAATTCATAATTTGTACATATTTTTTATAGTGATAAACCGCGATAAAACACCTACATAAATAGACCATCCTGGTAAAGCTTCAATGAATCTTTCTTGGAATTTTTCAAACGGATCTTTCTTGTAAATATTAAACAATGGCTCCTTCAATAACTGTGAATTACCAAATGTACGATTTTGCACTACAAGCGACGTGGTTAAAACGAAATCAAAACCTTTTAAGTCAAGCTTGTGTGTGAAGTACAGTACAGTACATTATTATGGATACTGTTTCAGGAACTTCGGTTTATCGCCACACTCGATTTAGTACCAATTTCACAGTCAACGAAATCGCGATTCTAAATCGAAGTTTGATTGTGTATACATTGACCTGGAGAGCCGCAAATGCACTAGACGATTCTGAATCTATACGCAAGATAAGTTTTGATCACTCACATTTAAATAAAAATATTTTATAATAATAATAATAATAAATGTAGAAGTATCTTTAAGCAGAAACATAAGAGTAATATAACCAACAGAAATATTTATTTTAAATAATTTTTCAAATAATAATTGAGTGAAGTCACTTCTTTAACTGTACACTATCTATTTTATTTAGTTCCCCCCCGATAAGTGATGTGTTCTTTTGTTTCTTTCTTTCCTCATGGTTCGAGATGTATTTTATACGATTGATGATTTGCTTGTCCTCGATATACTTTGTCAAAACTGCTTATTACAGATAAGATTTATTTACTTGAAAGCTTATCTGGTAACAAAAATAAAATTTGTTATTTGTAATAAATATATATTTGAAATATAATTCAAAATTTTACAATCTCTGTTTGACTCTACATAAAAATATGAAGCTAATATAAAGTTTAAAAAATATTTTTTCATTAATATTTCATTTTTTATTTATTTTACATTTAAAATTAATGAATGTAAATATTTTTAAACTGTTTATACAAATTTTTATCGTTCATAAATAAATAATTGTTCTGATAAATTATGATAAGATTTTAATTAAAACATTTTTCCTACATTTTATTTTACCATTTAATTTATAATAAATTTAAAAATCTAATTGCTAAAAAAATATCGCAATAAATTATTTATAATAATTTTTTTTTTCTTATGCAGAAAGGAATTTAATTCCGCTAACGTTGCTAAAAGCATTTATTACTTGATCCTATAACAAATTTAAAATCAATAATTCGATTTTAAGTTTAATATCATATTTCTTTTTATTAGTGTGATTGAATAAACCGGATCAAAAGTGAAATAATTTATATTAGAAAAGGGAAAATAAATTTTTCTTTTACATACATTACTGTATTATTCTTTACTTTTAAATAAATTAATTAAATGTATGTATTGTCTTCTACAACTATAATAATATATAATAGAAAAGGTTTAATAGTCGTAGGATTATAACTAGGTATTTACAGGTGATATACTTGGGATTATATCATTTGTTTTTGTAATAACTCTGTTGGATTTGTTACAAAAACTCTTCAGTTTTAACAATAATTTTAACATTATTCCAAAATTTCTATAAAAGAATGGATATATTAATAGAAAATAACTTTAAAAAGTTAAGAAATGACAAACAAAATGACCAAACTTAATATTTAACAGATTTCTTTCTTAATTATAATTACTGTATTTGCACATAAAAAAGGTATGGAATAAGGCAAATGAACTGTTATTACAAAAAAAAATTATATTATTAAATTTAACTAATAAATTTTTAAAATAAGGAGAAAATTTGATTTTCTAAAATTCAAAAATCCGAAAAGAGCAATCCAAAATTTCTTAATATCTTTTTCATGGCATAGAATAACTTAAAATTCGTCTCTATCATAAATGAGAACATTCGACTGAATATTTTCTTCGTTCAAAAAAAAAATTTTATGAGATATTTCCCTTGTATATTGGTTTTATTACGTACAAGTATACATATCAAATGAAATTGCTTATATGTTGTGAAAAGAATCTATAAATTTCCTTTATCAGTATACGAATATAATAGTATAACTTTAAAAATCCAATATATTTAAACTTGAAATAAATTTTATTTCATGTCATAAGCTTACATTGAATAAATTTTTATTATTGTTATATTTTTCTATTAGTCTATTAAAAAAAAACAAAAATAAAAATGATAAACTCTATAATATGACTTTATCATTTTATTCTTCTCATCTAACATTAAAATATATATATATATATAATATGATTTGTTAGTTTATAAATATACTTTATAAGATTTTATTTATTAAATGTATACTTTTATTCTTCATTATCAAACTAATTCTATGCAACGTCCATTAATTTGCAATTTGTAATTGTGTTTAGTCGCTCTGTAAAGGTTAACAATGAACGAATCGATTGTAAATCCTGGATTTTCGAATGTCAAAAAGTCGTGAAGAGATGTGACTTGTTGGAAATATTGGAACTAGCAACATCTACTTTCTTTCTTCGTCTTGTCAGCTACCAATTTCTTCTTCGGATTCTGTTTGTAACGAGACTCTGTGGAATTTCGTCAATTCTCCAACAAAAAATTGACAGTTTGATGAGATTCAAATTTCTCATCTTTATGAATAGAAATAACTTTTTTTCAACTTTAAAAAATTATGTAAATTAATAATAAAATCTTTCAAAGTTTTTATATGATCTATACAATGTTATTGTGTAATATTTAATCTAACTTAGTCAATTTTTATTTTATTGACAATAAAAAAAAACGAATAAAATCAATTTAAAAATGACAGATTTAAGCGTAATTTTAGATTTTTTATTTTTTTAATTTTGTTTATATAAGCTTATGAATCGTTAAAAATTACAGTGAAAATTATATAAATCGGAATCTCAATATTTTTTCCGGTTTGACTGGTTTTAGTTTTATTATGGTTCCATTTTACATAGCTTTTATCGTATAATTATTTTTAGTAAATAGAAAAAAAATAGATAAAACTCACCTATAATTTTATACATTTCTAATTAATTAAATTGATTTAATAATAATTTATATTAAGAATCTTAAATATAAATTTTTTTCCTATAAAACAATTTTTTTATAATTTTCTGTAAAATTTCTATAATAAAATCAGAAGTAATAAACTTTTAACTGTAAAATTCCTTATTTATCTTACAAAAAATCCCTAGAGGATATGTTTTTTTTTACATATTCTTGATGTAAAGTAAGTTCTTTTTTTAAAAAAATATGTTCGCTTCTTATAATTAATTATCAATTAAATTATAAATGAAATTTTTTCAAGTTATTTAAGAATGTTCGTAGCATGTCTGAAATATATTTAGAATTTAATTTTAAATAAAATATTAATAACTTTTTTAAAAAATACAAGTTTCATATTTACAAATAAAAAAAATATATATTTATATTCATTTTTATAAAAACATCAAACCTCTGAATAATAGATTACCTCAATACTATGAATTATATATGAAGAAACACTATTTATATGATGAAAATATTATAAAATTGACAAAACTACTATTAAAAAATTAAATTTTTGAGACACAAATGATGATTTAAATAATTTAATTTTGGAAAAATTGACTTAAAATTTTTCATTTCAGTATAATTTAGTATTTAAAAATATTAATAATTAAATTAATTTATGTTTATTTTAATAAAATTTTATAAATAAAGTGTGTAGAGAAGTGTTTAAAATGATTTTCTTTCATTGAAATAGTTAAAAAAAATAATAATAATAATAATAAACCTGTTCCTTCTTATGTGTAGAAAATAAAAATATTAATAAAATAAAAGCTAATTTATTACTATAATAAAAATAGATAAATTTGATTGCTAGAAGAATTTTTAATCCTTTATAATATAAACTGCTTGTCAGTGATTTATAAAATAGAAAAAAAAGAAAGAAATAAAATTTTTTAATGATAAAAAAAAGTTTTATGGATAATCACTGATATGATCAATAGGCATTTCTATCAAGAAAATATATTTATGACAGTTAAAAAAAAAGATCTTAAGAAACATAAATTTCCTTCAAGAATCCAATACTAATTACACTCTTTCTTTTAATCTTCTTTATTTTTTTGCAGATTAAGTTCTTTTTTTATTTAAGAAATGTGCATTTTTCTTATAACTTAGACGTTTACAAAGGAGTTGAGTTGAAGTAGGATCTTTTCGATTTGCTAATATATTGTAAGATTTACTATCGTAATATCTCACGTAGACATATAATATCAAAAATACCTATATTTTATTTTAAATAGTCAGATAGATGTCAAAAGAAACGTTTCTATCAGATTTATATGACAAATCGTGACAGTATTGATAAAATCTTAGCCATCTTACAAAATCCGTATCCGAATTTAAAAGCTGATATATTTTCTTATTTTTTTTTCTTTCTTTCCTTATACAAATACATTTTTTTGAATGTCACTCGATGGTATATTTAAATTGAACTTTCGTGAGTTACATGTAAATTGCAGTAAACATTTTAAAAGTCGATAGGAAAGTTTTCAAATAAACTCCCTTAAATCGATATTGGGAGGATATAAAGTAAAACATTTTACTTATAAACATAAATAAATTGTTTTTAGTACTGTATAAATTATATACAGTATAAATATGATATCAATTTTAAATGAGGCTCCTTCCTTTGGCAATGTAATATGAAAATTTTGTATTTTTTTTTTTTTACGAAAGTGTGACCTACTTTCTAGCAATTTTAATTGAACCATGAAAAAATATTTAATGTACAAGCCGTATTAATATTAAACTTAAAATATTACAAAATTATTATTAATATATATAGCTTATATATTAATAATTAATGGTAGAAATATAAATATAAAATCTTTAACATATTGAATAAACTTTTATTCTGTAATCATTTAAGATAGTTCGTGCAGAAAGTGTCTGTGTGAATTTACTTATCCTTATTTCAACAATCGATATTTTTATTCATATCACGAAGCATGTAGTTGAAAGAAAAACCTCTATCGGTTTTTAAACTTTTTTTTCTTTTCTTTTCTTTTTATCTCGAGTTCTGTACAATAAAAGTTATACAGAGAAACATGTATCTAAAGTATTTATTCTCTTCATTTTTAAATGTTTGCTCATCCTAGTATTTCACCGATACCAGAGAAGATAGTGTTTTGATACGATCAATGAAAGCATTTTTCATAAGAATAAAAGTATTTTCTATTTCATCTGTAAAATATTACTTAAAGTAAAGTTAAAACAAAAAAAAAAGTTTTACTGTAAAGTTAAAATGGTCTTTTCTAAAGTTTCATAATAAAATTCTTAGAATTTTTATTTTCACCATCAATATCTACCATTTAAAAGCTTTGGTAAATATTAATTTATGTTTAAATGTGTTAAATTTTATAGGAAAATTGTTGTATTTAATAAAAGGAAGGTAATCTTTTGTATAAGGAAATAATTATTTCGTATCTAAAGTTATCTTACAGTTCGTTGCATAAAATATAATTGGATTCTCCTTCGATAAGAGTCAGTCAACATAACTTTATCTGTAATAAAGGTGACAATTACTGAATGAATACTTAGGAATTAAGTATGCTTTTGTAGCAATTATAATTGTGATAATTCTTATCACAATTATAATTCGGATTTTGTAATTCGAAAATTCTTACATTTGATAAGTTAATTATATTTTTATTTGAAATTTTCTTAATAATTAAGTTAAGAATTGTTCTTTTTAAAAAATAAAAATTTTTCGAATTGTTTTAACACAATAGGGATTTTTCTTATTTAATTTTAAACATTTTTTTTTTATTCATGTTATAAAAATGTTTTTATACATTAAAATATTTTTGAAAATTGTAAGATTTTATACTTATTTTTTTACTTAAACTTAATTTTTGGCAATTTTAAAATGAAATTAAATACATTCTTATTGTTATTATTATATGAATTAATTTAATAGTTTATTTTAAATATTTATTCATTTAAGTTTTTTATCATAAAACTTATACAATTATCTATTTGTTTAAAAGCTAAAAAGAGTTTTAAACAAGCATTAAATATAATTAAAACTTACTTTTTCATATACAGTACTGTTAAAACAATTAATATGTTATTTAAAATAATTAAGAATATTTCCACGCATCGTCAACTAGTATAATCTATTTATTAAATGTAAAATAAACACAATCTTTCACTGTATCCGTGAAGATTATTCTCCAGATGTTTGGAAAAAGGCAAAGGAGAAACTAGTTTTATTGCATCTAACTCCGGTCCAGATGTGGCCTGATCATAATCTATCTTTCGTTTCACAAAAAGAAAAAAAAGGAAACAAATAAGTGGAGATGATGTCCACCCAAGTTTAAATTTTGACGGGCGTAGAAGTTTCTCAAAAGGAATCAATATCTTGATTTATTCGAATTCGTTTTTAAAAGTCTCTCCTTTAAGTGTTGAAAGAAGGACTTTTAGGAAACTTGAAGGAGAATGAAGGAGAAAATAGATGCAGATTAGCTAAAGTCGTGTCTAAAGTATCTTGTAAGCTTATTGAAATAGATAAGCAAGTTATTTCTCTAGGAAAGGGTTTAGATACGAGTGACGTATTGAAATCGAAGGAAGGGTGTAGAAGAGTATAATTTAAAGCTTACAAGTTAGATTTATCATTGTCATTAAACTGGATTGTATATAGTATTTTTCTATATATAATATTTATTGTACATAAACTGTATATTGTAATCGTAGTATAGTGTCAGTGCTAACGTACTGTACTATAGTATTGTGTTTAGAAGTGTATTTTAGTACACCAATAAAGAGAAAGTTTACTATATCTGTTAACGTATTTTCAATGATTTGATGTATTAATTAAACTTTTTAAGAACTAATTTGACGTGAAAATACAAAATGATTTTGTTTTTAATTTAGGAGCTCTTTTTGAAACCAACGACGATACTTTGGAGCAAGCTTTTCGTCATGCCATCAATAGGATAAATGATAATAAACAAATATTAAGTCATACCAGATTACAACCTCATATAGAAAGAGTGAAACGACACGATAGTTTCCAAGCGACTAGAAAAGGTAATTTTTATAAATTTATTTTCTTTTAAAATAATAACAACAATAACATCTTTAAAATTGAAAAAAAAAACTTGATTAAATTCAATTATTAATAAGAAATATATCCGGGAAAAATTTTAGTTTACTGTCAATTGCAGTTTTACCAAATACATATGGAACATTTCTAAATTTTGTTTAACTCAAAGCATTTATATTCTGTTGGAGAGATAAATTCTGTTACATTTGCATTTCACATTCTAAATGCGCATTTTTGCTTCCTTCCTTTTTTATAAGATGTTCTGTAAAACGCAAAAACATATAACCGATAGTTTTGGGGTGTTTTTTTTTTTTTTATTTTCCTACGAAAGAAGCTACAGAATACATTATTCGCTTGATTATCTTGCTATATTTGATACAATTAGAGCTACATCTTCATCTTGGGATAAAACGTTCAACAAACTTTTATCGATAAAATAACAATTTTAAATGTTTACTTTAATTTTAAATATCATAAATAATATAAAGTTTTTAAATTAAAATTAGTTATTCGCCTTTTAAAATTTAATCTAGATTTTAAAAATGAATATACTATTTATTAAAATTTTACAATTTAACTTAAAGTTGAATCCTTTATTGTCATGACTTGCATTACTTTTTATACAATGGTCGAATCCTTTTATCTGTAAGCTTTTCTGAAGTTTATTGGATGAAGAATACAATTGTCCATCTGATATCTCTCTTTACCAAATTCAATACATAGTTCGATATTGTCATCAAGAGAAAGTGTCTATATGATTCTCCTGTGACATTTTATTCCATTCCCTACTCTAGTCAATGACCAGAAATGCAAGTACCAAGCCGAACACCAAGAAGAAAAAAAAATAGAGATATATTTTTCTGGGAGCTCTTGATTTCTCGTGAGAATATCTATTTGTAAAAATGTTACTATTATCGTTATTTCTGTTGAGACTAATGTTTCTATAGACTTATCTATTTTCACTGATATTAAAAAAAAAATTTTATATCGATGAGAATTCTATAAAACTCATTTAAATCTAATAATAACAAAACTCAGATTTTTTTTAATATATATATATATATTTTAGTTTCTTTCTTTTGTTTTTATCTTTCAGTATGTGAATTGTTGAGTAAAGGAATGGCTGCCATTTTCGGTCCTCAATCTAGTGAAAGCAGTTCAGCCATCCAATCCACATGCAGTGTACTAGAAGTTCCCCATATCCAGTACAGATGGGATTATAGATCTCCCAGGAACAACCAGACTGTCAATCTCTATCCGCATCCTGATACGATAGGAATAGCGTATAGAGATTTCGTTCTAGAAAAAAATTGGAAAACGTTAGCTATTCTATATGAAGACAGTGATGGTGAGTTGTTTAAAGCTAAATTTAGTATGAAGTACTGTACAAATTCTGTTTTCATCTATAGATATTTCTTCTTTTTTGTGATTAAATAATAAAATTTGGCAAAAGATAAAGATTTTTTTAATATATAAGAAATGTAGTAGAGCAATGGATTTGTAGCAAATGTTTTAAGGCTTTTTTTTAAATATGAGGCACGTAATAAATGGCCCTACTAGAGCCTTGTATGAGGGTGTAATTAATAAGTAACCATTAGAATTACTAATCGCTTACGAATTCCTAAAACTCTCTAATATATCTCTTACGAAATTTATAGTAATGTATTTGATAGCGTAGCTTTAAGTTAAAGGATCATATTTTATAAAAATGTAATTGAAGTTACATTTAAATACTGTACTTTAGAATATAAATTATTTTTTCAAAAATATAATTATTGGCAAATTATCAAGTAATGTAAATAATAGTAAGAATAATTAGGTTATGATGCTTATTGACTCTAAAATTATGTATAAACTTAATTAAATTATCATATTTTAAGAAAATATAATTCCTGAAATATTATCTTTAATTATTCTAGCATTCTATTAACATTATATACAAACATAAACATAGAGATATAAACTTTGGAGCTATATATATAAAGAAAACATTAGTATGACGGTATAAAATCTATACTTTCGTTTATTTAACAGCGTTGATACGACTTCAGACATTACTGAGAGATCCAGCAATGAGGCAGAAGAATGTGATTGTCAGACAATTCAGTCCAGAACAGGAATATAGAAAACTGTTAAAGGAAATGGGAAGGAATGGTGTCAAAAACATGATTATCGATGTTGCTACAGAAAATCTTGTTACTGTTATAGAACATGTAGGAATTATATTAATTTAATTTTAATATAAAATATATTAATCATAAGTTTAAACTATATTAAAGTATAATTTATTTAGTTACAACCGAAATTGGGTATGAAATGTTTTCTTTTCATATTTAAAGCAATACAATGTTAACAAGAGAAATTATCGATTGTAAGCAAATCCCTTGATACAAACTTTAGCTTCTGAACCAAATAATTTTATGCAATAATGATAAAGGAAACCAGATTAAAATGTAAATGAAATAGGATTAAAGAACAAAGTAATTTAATAAATCGATATATTTATTTTAAGATTTTTCATTGCAAAAATCTTAAAGTAAATTTATATTTTTTTTTTGTTTGTTTAATTTTTGAAAAAATTAATATTTTTTCTCTCAATTTCGAAATGTAAATTAATAATTTACTTTAATTTTATTAATAAATTTTAAAATGTTTAGTTTTAGAAATTAACATACAAAATCGATTATAATAAATTTCACAGAAAATTATTATGAAAAATTTTGTTAAATTTTTATGTATAAAACTTAATATTTTAACATATTAACCAACAGAATTTTATTTATTTTTAAAAATATATTAAATATTTACAATTGTCTTAGGCACAACAAATGGATATGATGTCTGAATATTACAATTATATTTTTATTAATATGGTAAGTATAGATTACAAATGTATTTGAAAAATTTGTTTACGTATTAAAATATTTAATACATAATATTATAAATATTCACGTTCTTAATTTNGTCTGTGTGAATTTACTTATCCTTATTTCAACAATCGATATTTTTATTCATATCACGAAGCATGTAGTTGAAAGAAAAACCTCTATCGGTTTTTAAACTTTTTTTTTTTTTTTTTACTTTTTATCTCGAGTTCTGTACAATAAAAGTTATACAGAGAAACATGTATCTAAAGTATTTATTCTCTTCATTTTTAAATGTTTGCTCATCCTAGTATTTCACCGATACCAGAGAAGATAGTGTTTTGATACGATCAATGAAAGCATTTTTCATAAGAATAAAAGTATTTTCTATTTCATCTGTAAAATATTACTTAAAGTAAAGTTAAAAAAAAAGTTTTACTGTAAAGTTAAAATGGTCTTTTCTAAAGTTTCATAATAAAATTCTTAGAATTTTTATTTTCACCATCAATATCTACCATTTAAAAGCTTTGGTAAATATTAATTTATGTTTAAATGTGTTAAATTTTATAGGAAAATTGTTGTATTTAATAAAAGGAAGGTAATCTTTTGTATAAGGAAATAATTATTTCGTATCTAAAGTTATCTTACAGTTCGTTGCATAAAATATAATTGGATTCTCCTTCGATAAGAGTCAGTCAACATAACTTTATCTGTAATAAAGGTGACAATTACTGAATGAATACTTAGGAATTAAGTATGCTTTTGTAGCAATTATAATTGTGATAATTCTTATCACAATTATAATTCGGATTTTGTAATTCGAAAATTCTTACATTTGATAAGTTAATTATATTTTTATTTGAAATTTTCTTAATAATTAAGTTAAGAATTGTTCTTTTTAAAAAATAAAAATTATTTCAATCATTAAACTAATTAGAAAGAAAAAACTTTATATATATATATAAAACATAAAGATACCTTTCATGTTACTTGATATTTGAAGAGAAATTAAATTTTTATATGGATAGGACATGCACACAATCAATGTAGAACCATTTCAGAATGCAGGACCAAACATCACAGGTTTTCGTTTGATCGATGAAGATGCTTCTATCTATAAGGAATTACTTCAAGAGTGGAAACAGCATCCCCTCTGGTACAACGAAAATATCGAAGCAGATCCACAGTATTATAAGGTATTATAGCATTTTCTTAATCTCCGTATAGTTAACACATAAAAAAATATATATACTGTATATATTCGAAATTTATTAATTACGCTTAAATTTTGAAATGTTAATGTGTTTATTTTAAAACGATAAATTTTTATTTTAAATTAGAAATATGTTATAATGACTAATAAAGAATCTTTTAAAAATACATCAATTATTTATTGCTTCTGAATGGATAGAATATTACAGTAAGTAAACATTTTTCAGAATTTAAAGCTTTTAGTTCCTTTAAGAGGTACCAAACCTCAGCCAAGCGCTTTTGTTGACACGTGAACTAGTTTAAAATCGATACAAAAGTGATTTGTATGAGCAAATATGGCTTCTCCCAGTTACGCTTTCTTTATGAAAGATTTCTTTACAAAAAAAATCCATTTAAAGAAAAGAATTCATAATTAAAATTAAAACTTAATTTATTTTAATAACCTCATTCATACATTTATTAATTAATATTAAAAGTTGTTTATATTTTAATTAATTAAATTAAATTTTGTCAATCTTCATCCAGTTCGGTTCATTTGTCTTCTCTCATATTTCTTTTAATAATTTATTCTGATGATGATTTGTTATTAGTAAACAAGATTAATATGATTTATTTATTTTTTTTTTCCAGACAGAAATCGTTCTAATGTACGATGCCGTCACGCTATTTGCAACAGCACTTAACAGCTTAGATCGAAGTTACCAATTAAGAGTCAAGCCAGTTTCTTGCGATACAGAAAAGACTTGGCCTCAGGGAATGGCTCTAGCTAATGCGATAAAAAGAGTGAGTCGATTACATCCAAATGCTAAAATATTAGTAAAAATATTAATGCAAAATTGTATTCTGATCGTGTTTATCTTTGATAAAGATTAATATAAATGGCTTGACTGGAAATATTGAATTCGATAAAAATGGATATCGTAAGGATTTCAAATTGACAATCTTGGATGTTACTCACGAAGGTCTGAAACAAGTAAGTGAACTCGTGTTTAGACTTGTTATATATTAATTTAAGTTAAGATATTTAAGAAATTTTTAATGTTTTTTCACCAAGATTAACTTTTTCTACATATAAATACCAATGGGTACCAACTAAATTTAATTAAGGTTTAACTTCATTTATATTTTAAAGATTTTTATGAATATATATTGAAATAATTATTGTATTTTATAATAAATTTAACGAAAAATATTTAAATTGTGTAGTGAAAACTCAATTTCGATTTCTCTTCGTAATCAGTAAGAATTGCTTCCGGCAAAGAAATAATAAAGGATGTCGAATGTAATGCATATAAGACTGTAATGAAAATAGGAGCGACTTTTTTTTTTATTGTTTTATTTTTTGAATTAACTCTTAATTAATTTGAATAAAAATAGTTTTACTTTAATAAACAATTACTTATGTAAGTAAAATGATACTGCTCAACATTTTCATTTGCTATTTTAAAACTATGTTATACATTATTCAAATTGAAAAAAAAAATTAATTTTCTTATTTTAATGTTAGAAATTTAATATTTATTTATTTTAAGAAATAAATTTTAAAGTAAGATTTCCTAATCTAATGTACGGTATCAGTTAAATTTATCTCTATATATAAATTTATCTGTCTTTTAATGTTTCGTTTAAATCAATCAGTAGTGAATTATTGCAAGTTACAGATTAAAAAAAAAATATCTAAGTCATGGTTTATGTCAGTTTTTATTTTTAATTTAGGACCAATAATATTTAAGTAATCGGATAAAATAAAATTTTGACACTTAAATCGACTTAGAATCTTGTCTAAATCTCAGTTTAGCTATAAATTATTTACCGAAATGCTGTTTTTTTTCTTTCGATAAGGAAAGGATTAATTGTAAATAAAATATATTATTTGTGCTGCTGATTCTACAATTATTTTCTATAGTATCTTTTAAAGAATATAAAATTCTTTCATTACTAAATCAATTATCAGAATAATAATTAAATATTAACATAAATGGCACGTAAATTATTAATTAAAATTAATAAAAAATTTATTTTCTAATTAAAACGAACTTATCAAATTTTGATTTAACTTTATTTAATTGTTTAATTTAATTATGAATTTATTTGATATACGAAATCCACTTACTACAAAAACGTGCACAAATACGAGTATTTTTCGAGACGAAATTGCAAGAAAAAAATCGAATTGCTAACAAATTTTCTTTACAATTAAATAAAAATCTAATTTATTCAACTTTCAAAAGTGATTTTATTATAAGATTATAATTTTATATGTATTTTAAAATAAATATTATTTATAGACAGGAAGTTGGACAAAAGCATCGGGATTTATATACTCAGAAAATTTCACTAGAACGTTTGATATTATTCATTCTCTACGAAATAAAACTTTAAGTGTGACAAGCAAGCCTGTGAGTACTATAAATTATTTTCTGTAAAGAATAAAACCTTATATTTTAATTCTAAATATATATATATACACTTTTTAATTTTTTAGAATCCCCCGTATATAATTAAGATTAAAGATAAAGTAACGAAGAAAGTAAGATATGAAGGATTCTGTGTCGATTTATTGGATGAAATTGCCAAGTATTTGGGTTTCAATTATGTTATCAGAGAAGTAGCTGATAAAAGTTACGGAAAAAGAGATCATCTGGGAGAATGGAATGGAATGATCAGAGAACTTATGGATGCGGTATGAGTAAACTGAGACAACATAAACTTTCTTTTGCTAGTTGTTGTTTACATTACTTTATATATTCGAATACATCATCAAATATAACTTAAGTACTATAAATTTTTATAATTTCAGAAAGCTGATTTGGCAATTGGAGATATTACAATTACATACGAAAGAGAAGAAGTAGTCGATTTTACAATGCCTTTTATGAATCTGGGGATTGGAATTTTGTTTAAGAAACCAACCAAAAAAATTCCGAAGCTTTTCTCCTTTCTGTCTCCTCTTTCTGTAGAAGTATGGTTATATATGGTAACAGCATTTCTTGGAGTCAGTCTATTCTTATTTATTCTTGCTAGATTTAGCCCATACGAATGGGTTAATCCTCATCCGTGTGATCAGAATCCGGAGAATTTAGAGAACCAATTTAATCTTTTGAACACGTTATGGTTTACTGTTGGTTGTTTAATGCAACAAGGATGCGATATTACTCCGAGGTAAATATAATTTTATGGAAACTATTAATTACAGGAAAGGTAATAAATTGTTAGTTTATAGTGACAAGATTGCACATTAAATTTTCTTCATGAAAAGCAACATATGATATTACAGTAAAAATGTGAAAATAGTTTAGTAGTTGAAGCGATTGCGGTATATTTAAAAGTAATGTAGAAAATATTTTAAGATTAATCTTAAAAATGCTTAGAATACTAAAATTGATTTTTTACGTATAAAAAAGTATTAAAGGGATGATAATGATTAATTTACATTGTCATGTTCTATATTATTGTGTTTCATACATGTCTATTCTATACTGTAGTTATTTATGTTGTTTTCATGTATTTTGGTTTATATCTCTCACGCTATCACTGAGTACATTCCCTAGAGTAACGTTGATAAGCTAATATTCTATAGTGTTTTTTTACAATTTAAAAAAACACTATATATAAATATATGTCTAATAAATTCCAAATATTTGATAAATAAAGCATTTCAAATATTATAATAAAAATTTGATTTAATTCGTTATTTTTTATGATCGTTTTATCTCTTTAAAAAGTAATAAAACTAGAATAAAAATAAAATGGTTGGTTCTCTTAGATGTGTCGTATGAATAATTCCTTTCTTTTAGCTAAAATTCTATTTTTTTTACCCTTTTAACTGAAACTTTGTACACACACAAGGTTTAAGGTTTTGAGATAAAATTCAACAGAAATGTAAGAGATGGCACCTGAGTCCAAGCTTTATATAAAAATTTCATGTGTGGATTTGAAAAAAAAATGTTTATAAAAAAACGGTCCTGTTTGCATGTAAATTTTTGTTTATAGTAAGTATAAACTCACTGTTTTTTACTTTTATTTTTATATACTCAAATCCTCACATCTTCAGTTTTTTTTGAATCCGTGAAAAAAATATTTTACATTGTTTTCCTATTATTTTAGAAAGTTTAATTTGTAAAACATATTTTATACAGTAAATACAGTAGACCCCCCTATAACACTGTAGATAATTCCGTGTTATATGAATTCCATGTTGTACGAGTCACTTAGATTTTACAAATACGTGTGCCGGGCTGTGAACGGCTCACGTATTTGTAAAATCTAAGTGACTCGTACAACATGAAATTCATATAACACGGAATTATCTACAGTGTTATAGAGTGGTCTACTGTAATAAAATATTATTAAAGTTTAATAAGAAACATCTTTTCATTCTTATTTATTAAATAATCATAAATTAACATTGTTATTTTTAAAAAATAACAATAAATTATGCACTTTTAAATTGTTATATTTATAAATTTCAAATAAATTATTTCATTATGACTCGAAACTATTCTAATCTATCTGCTAAAATCGAATTTATTAAAATATTTTACGTATTAAAATAAAATAATTAATGTTAATAAGTTTTTTTAAAAACTTTTCCGTGTGGCAACTAGAAAACTTTCTTGTAAATCCAGGATAGATTCAGCAAAGGTTACAATGAGGGTGGCCAGATGGTGAGAAAGGTTATCGAAATAATACGAAAGTCTCTGAAATTTTGAATTCAGGTTTACCGTGCTATACCGTTCATCTTTTTTTAAAAGGGCATCCTAGCTTTTCCGGGGGGGGTGATAACATGGAGTGCATTGGAAGCGAACACGCTATCACTGAGTACATTCCCTAGAGTAACGTTGATAAACTAATATTCTGAACCATCATAAACTGAAAAATCCATTAAAAAATTACAATAAAGAAATTTCTTTATATACAAAATTAATTCGTACAAAGTAGAAAAAATTTTTTAATTATGTTAATTATTACAAAGTAATTAGCATTTAAGCGAAGCGTGAAAATATTAACTAAAAATACTTTAAATTTTTTTTTAAAAACTTTCACTCAAAATATAAACATTTTATAAGTTTGCAACTAAATACATACAATATTTTTCTTCTTTTTTTTTGAAAAATTAAATGTTGAAAGTTTAATATTATTGGTTCCTATATATATATATATTTAGAAGTAAAGTTGAAAGCGATAAAAAATGTATTGAACCAAGCTGAAAAAGTTATCAATATTATTTTAAAATTCTTTACATTGCAGTAGATATGACGAAAAAGTTGGAAAAAATCGATATACGAGTAATTGAGATAAAACACGACGAACCAGTCAGAATTT
Organism: Centruroides sculpturatus; assembly: GCF_000671375.1. Taxonomy (NCBI): domain Eukaryota; kingdom Metazoa; phylum Arthropoda; class Arachnida; order Scorpiones; family Buthidae; genus Centruroides; species Centruroides sculpturatus. The sequence goes on from NW_019384841.1 coordinate 462,700, forward strand.
CTTTACATAAATATTTAATACAAATATAGCTGATATTTTCGTTTGTCCAAATTATAATATAGAAGTATTTGAATATAACTTCCTGATATATGCCTAAGTAACGAATTTTATCAATAAAATTATGTAGGAATAGTTCCTATATTTATTTTATCTATCAGTTCGCTAGCCTGTTCATTCATCTGTTCATAAATTTTTTTTTCTTTTTTTTAACGACTGAAAAATAAAAAACTGGAGCTGAGATTTTCGAGAATTATGATGGACAATGTTGCTCGTAAATTTTCGTATCGAATTACATTTTTAACTTGTGCTATTCCGAATTCCTATTTTTAGTTGTCTGTAATAATAAAATATACGTGATATCATAAAAAATAGCATTTATCCGTGATTCGTGATGTCCACGAAGACTTTTGATATTATCAATATCGTAAATGTATTGTAGAGAATTTCCAGAAGTATGTATTTAATCGTTCGTCTTATCTACTTTAAAAAAAAATATTTCCAGAAACGAGTTGCTTAACTTTCCCGGCAAAGTTTAAAACTGGGTGTGGTGTCATTTGTTATTATGATATTATTTTCTTTAAAATCTTTTTACACTTGTAATTATTATAAAATGGCAAAAAGATTAATTTTGAGGATAGGGACGGGTTTTATAGTCTGACCCTACACGAGATATGACTCACGACTCTCCCCATTCCTCGACCTTTAATCACCAAAATTGAATAATTTTATAGCATCAATTCCCTTAATAAACAACCCTCCCTGAAAACTTTCAGAAATTTTCGACAAAAAGCACAGGAGTTATTAGAGTTATTAAGTTTCAAAGAGGGTGGACAAAATCGTGCAACAGACACACACTAACATCCATAAATACAGAAAAAAAAACAGAACTGTTTTTACATTTCTGAACGTTTCAAGGTCCTCTGAGTCTAAAACTGTAAAAATCTCGTGGAGTGATTTTTTGACCCATCGATATACTTTCCCTCTGTTATGTATAACAGAGCCTGGAAAGTAAAAAAAAAATTGCTTGTAAAATCTTTTTGAAATGTATTTTCCAATTATTGTAGTAAAATATTTTTCTGTGTTATATTATTAATGAAACAATTTTTATTGCCATTAAACTGTATTTGTATTCTCTTTATCCGCTTAAAGTTCCTATTGTTGAAAATCTTATCTTCTTCGGAATCTCTGACAGAATAGCTCGCATAACAGACAAATCAAATTTGTCGATATCAGCTAAAGTGGCCTTTCAGACTACTATAGTATCAGACATCACAAGTATTACTGACAAATAAAATTCTTCGAGATACTTTTAATCAGATTTTTCTTTCCATATATATTTTTTAGATAACTATAAATTACTTTTCACATTTCAATGAAGAATTGGTATAAAATCATCAAACAAACACTAAATAGTTGATTGAAAATGCGGAAATATGCAAATGAATTGATACGTGCATTAACCTCTATAATTGCATTCTCTAAAGAGTTATTTAACCGTGTTTTTTGCAAGTACTTTAACAATTTTGTGTACTGAATTTTGCAATTTTTAGCAATTTTGTGTACTAAATTTTGCAATTTTTAGCAATTTTGTGTAACCAAAGTGTTGTGATTTGTGTACCGAACAAAAAACGATTTTATTTTGAGCAATTTTTGCAAAGTTTACAAGTAATAAAATATTTGAATAGGATAACAAAATTACACATAAAACTCTAAAAAATATACCTGAAATACGTACATAATTATCATGTATAATGTAGTTTAATATCATAAACCAGATATTAAAAAATATTTAAATTTAGAAATGATGTTTTAAAACGTTTTTTTTTATTTATTTAGAAACTTTAGATAAAGCTTTAAGTAAATTTAATTTTAAAAATTTACTGTTTTTTTAATAGTCTTTCTTTATTGCTTCAGGTCATTATCTACGAGACTTGCTGCAGGCATGTGGTGGTTTTTTACTCTCATCATGGTTTCCTCTTATACAGCAAATTTGGCAGCATTTCTCACTGTAGAAAGATTAGGAGCTCCTATTGAAAATGTTGAAGATTTGGCCAAACAGAATCATATTCAATATGGATGTGTACAGTCGGGTTCTACTCAATCATTTTTTATGGTAGAAAATATATAAATATATATATATATATTTTAAAATAAATATATTACTACTTACAGTTTTCTGTTTACAGCATTCTAACTATTCTACTTACAAAAGAATGTGGAGTGTTATGGAGTCAGCTCGACCCAGTGTATTCACTGAAGATAATGACAAAGGCGTGGAAAGAGTTCTGAAAGGAAATTATGCCTTTTTAATGGAATCAACTTCTATTGAGTACAGAGTAGAAAGAAACTGCGAATTAACTAAGATAGGTGCTAATTTAGATTCCAAAGGATATGGGGTAGCTTTCCCGACAGGTAACTTTACCTTTCATTAATTTTACAACTCTTAATGAAATTATAGTAGAATACTATGTCAATTATATATTATTTTGTCTTCAGGTTCTCCCTATAGAACCGTGATATCTAGCGCAATTTTAAAATTGCAAGAAAAAGGTGGTTTGAGAGTTCTTAAAGATAAATGGTGGCGAACAAAAGGGGGAGGAAAATGTGCTAAAGAAGAGACATCTACTTCGGTTTCTGCTAGTGAATTAGGTTTGGCTAATGTCGGAGGTGTATTTATAGTATTGACGTTTGGAATGGCTTTGGCATGCATTATGGTGATTGGGGAATTTTATTGGAAATCTCGTAAAATGCCAAAAGATCACAGGGTAAATTTATCATTAATAAAATAATAATCGTTATAAATTAATTTAAAATAAAAGAATTTTTTTCTATAATCTTTAATGCGTAAATTTAACATAATAGATAAAGTAAATCGTTAAAACAATTATAAATTTTTGCATACTTTTTTATTTTTTATAGGAACCATTATGTGTAGAATTATGTCGGGAATTAAAACTGGCTATGATGTGCAAAACTTCCAAACCGGCTCCAAAAGACGACGATGAACAACATGTCGATAATGATCTCAGATTCATGCCTCTTAATCGTTATTCAATGTCACCTTCGAAAGATACATTTTCTTGACAAGAAAAGGGAGAAGTTGTATTAGAACCTTTAAAAAACGAAAGTGTCAGCTATTATCATTATTCTCAAGAGGATATGTCCGATATCTAGTCAGATATTTAAAAAAAAACAAACAAAAAATAGAGCATCAAAGTTATGCAGAAATTATTTGAAATTCCCATTCAGGATCAGTCTTCCAAAAAGAAAAGAAAAAAAAAACAAACACCAAAAAATCCCACCATTAGTCTATCAGAATGCATTCAAAATTAAAACTATCCTCTGAATATTAATAAAGTTTAACTCACTAAACATTGTAATTTTCCATAAAAACCGGTAAATTTTAATACAGATTCATATACAAATGTGTATAGAAGAATCATGATAAAAGTCTTGATAAAATGTTGTAAATAACAGTATGAGTCGTAAAATGTAAATAAAACTGTAAATATTTTGAATTTATAATGTATATAATCTGCACACGATTTTTTTATAATTTAAAAAAAAAACCATTCCAAGTTTTTAAACTTTATTATTTATTAAAGTTAATTGTAAAGTCATTAATCTATATTTAATTTATTTTGATCATACATTAGCATTATTAAATTTCAATGATTTTAAAATTTTATTATTTAATTATATTTTATAAAATCCTTAAAAACTTTTTAAATTTTGAAAAGAATTTTTCTAAAAAATTTTNTGAAAATATTTTAAAATATTTAATTTATTTAACATTTTTATCTACTTAAAAATAGTTTTAATAATTAATAATGTTTAAAAATTGTTGTCATATTTTAAAGGATTTTTAAGTTTAATTCATAAATAAAAATGGACTAATTTAAAAATAATTTATGATTAAACTATATAAAATCTTAATGTATAAAAGTCTGATTTATCTAAATTATTAAAATATATTAATTTATTTAATATATAATATAATGAAAATTGGACGAGCTGAAACAAATCGACTGTAAATATATCTCAAGCACATCAAATCAAATTTGTTTATATAGTATTAAAGTTTTCCGTAGTTTTAATTAATAAGTAATGTGTTTAACATCAATAACAAATGGAAAATATTAAATTAATATAATTTAGTAATTTTAAATTAAAGTTATAATTTCTATATTTGTTTGTAATTCTGTCGAGTAAATTAAATTTTAACTATTTAATATAATTTATTTCACTAATAATTTTTCCAATATTGCTTTTATTATTTTTTTTTAACTTATTAATATCTTATTTTTTAAAAATAATTTATATCTATATAGAGTTAATAAATAGTATAATCAAACTGCGAGTTAAAGACAATAAAAAATGTTCCTCTTGAGTATAAGAGAGACCACAAAATGACTATGATTTGTATCTTTAATACCTGTAATAAAGATATTCTTAATATGTTGTTGTGGATAATAATAAATAATGATAACATTTATATATAAAATAAAGTTTGTAGAGTATTTTTATAGCTTTTACAGTTGCAAAATCTTTAATGAAAGATGATAAAGATTTTTGCTATTTTGTTGGTTGGTTAGGAAAATGAAAAACATTTTACAAAATATGCTTAATTAAGTGTGTTTAATAAAATAATTTCTGTAATCTCTCAATTTAAAAACAGACATTAAATGTTTTCAGTTTATAACAGTCTAACCATGTTATTAATCTTATTAATAAACTAAAATATGAAATTAATTTAAAACCGAATAATTGGCTTAGAAAAGAACTAAAATGTTTTCATACATCTAACATTTGGAATATCTCTGTAAAATATATGTACAGTAAACAAATTAATAATGATAAAGTATTCAGAAAAAGCAGTTTTTCATGAAGTCTCAAAATATTTTAAATTTATAACGTGTTTCATCGATTATATAGTTTATTACAGTTACATATTATACAGTTGACATCAATTTAATTTATCATAAGCAAATAGGATCCACAATGATTCATCTAGCATAAGCGAGAAACAGAAAATGACCTGTATCCAATGGTCAAAAGTTTTCGGATCCTCAGGCTTTTATTTAACTTTTATCTTTCTAGAATGTTAGAGGGAGAACATATTCAATGAATTCTTAAATTAGTTAGCAACATAATCTTGTTTAAATTATAGACATGAATAATCTACAAACATAAGGAGGGTTTTCTTGTAGACAGGAAATCGCAGTCTGTGCGAATTCTTGTGTCCATATTCGAAATGTGTTTTTATTTATATTATAATACACAAGCTAGTAAAATAAATTTCATCTCTAACAATTAATAACGATCATTATATTAATTTGAATTCTAGTGAAAGGTTTGTAATATTTAAAAAAATATTAAAACATCTATTAGCCTTTAGATAAAAACATGCTAATTAATTATTTTAATGGCAGTTTCCTGTATCTCTACCCAGTCTTTTGGTTCATAAGATATTATATCAATAAATCTACTATTCAACAACTCAATCTCATCAACCTTAATTATAATTACGTCCATAACTAAAAGAGCAAAATTATTATTATTATTTTTTTTAATCTGACTTCCAGCATTCATTACAGCTGCTACGACTGCTTTAATATATTAAAAGATCAAAAATTGAATGGATAATTGTAATTTCTCGAAGTCGTAAAATTATAATAAACTTAATCATAAAAATAAGCTAATAAAATTTCTTCTGTTGACTTGAATTCTTTCACAACATTCATTTTTTTATATCTTAATATTCCTGTTATGTTATTAAATGTTACATACTTATAATAAAATTTAGTGGGAATGCTTATGATATCACATAGTATTGTAGATATGTATATCAATCTCAATTTACAGTATTGATTTGTCATTCAGATCTTTAAGATAAGAACAATTGGCGCATATCTTTCCAGAATATGAAATAGAATATATGTCATTCTGTGAAAATTTATCACTAAAATTTTATTTAACTGGCTGAGACTAAAAATGTTAGTTTGGCCATGACCTATTTTTCGTCTTCTTAAAAAAAATATATTTTTTTATATCATTCTTAGAGCTTCTATAGCTAGCAAGTAAAAAAAAATATTAACAAACAAAACTTATTTTCGTATTTAAAAATAATAAATAAGGAAGAAGAGTATTATTTAAAAAATAATACTGATAATCGGAGTGCCTTATATTGAAGCATAATATAACTGATGCATTCTATGCAATAATTTTGAAATATGTCTATAAAGACAACTGAATATATAATAATTTCACTGTTATATTTCTAAGAAATAAACATCTCGTATTTTTATCACACCATTAAAAATTCAAAATTTAATATAAAAAAGTGTTTTTCCTTCTNTGTCAATAAGTTTTTTTAAAAACTTTTCCGTGTGGCAACTAGAAAACTTTCTTGTAAATCCAGGATAGATTCAGCAAAGGTTACAATGAGGGTGGCCAGATGGTGAGAAAGGTTATCGAAATAATACGAAAGTCTCTGAAATTTTGAATTCAGGTTTACCGTGCTATACCGTTCATCTTTTTTTAAAAGGGCATCCTAGCTTTTCCGGGGGGGGTGATAACATGGAGTGCATTGGAAGCGAACACGCTATCACTGAGTACATTCCCTAGAGTAACGTTGATAAGCTAATATTCTGAACCATCATAAACTGAAAAATCCATTAAAAAATTACAATAACGAAATTTCTTTATATACAAAATTAATTCGTACAAAGTAGAAAAAATTTTTTAATTATGTTAATTATTACAAAGTAATTAGCATTTAAGCGAAGCGTGAAAATATTAACTAAAAATACTTTAAATTTTTTTTTAAAAACTTTCACTCAAAATATAAACATTTTATAAGTTTGCAACTAAATACATACAATATTTTTCTTCTTTTTTTTTGAAAAATTAAATGTTGAAAGTTTAATATTATTGGTTCCTATATATATATATATTTAGAAGTAAAGTTGAAAGCGATAAAAAATGTATTGAACCAAGCTGAAAAAGTTATCAATATTATTTTAAAATTCTTTACATTGCAGTAGATATGACGAAAAAGTTGGAAAAAATCGATATACGAGTAATTGAGATAAAACACGACGAACCAGTCAGAATTTCTTTACATAAATATTTAATACAAATATAGCTGATATTTTCGTTTGTCCAAATTATAATATAGAAGTATTTGAATATAACTTCCTGATATATGCCTAAGTAACGAATTTTATCAATAAAATTATGTAGGAATAGTTCCTATATTTATTTTATCTATCAGTTCGCTAGCCTGTTCATTCATCTGTTCATAAATTTTTTTTTCTTTTTTTTAACGACTGAAAAATAAAAAAACTGGAGCTGAGATTTTCGAGAATTATGATGGACAATGTTGCTCGTAAATTTTCGTATCGAATTACATTTTTAACTTGTGCTATTCCGAATTCCTATTTTTAGTTGTCTGTAATAATAAAATATACGTGATATCATAAAAAATAGCATTTATCCGTGATTCGTGATGTCCACGAAGACTTTTGATATTATCAATATCGTAAATGTATTGTAGAGAATTTCCAGAAGTATATATTTAATCGTTCGTCTTATCTACTTTAAAAAAAAATATTTCCAGAAACGAGTTGCTTAACTTTCCCGGCAAAGTTTAAAACTGGGTGTGGTGTCATTTGTTATTATGATATTATTTTCTTTAAAATCTTTTTACACTTGTAATTATTATAAAATGGCAAAAAGATTAATTTTGAGGATAGGGACGGGTTTTATAGTCTGACCCTACACGAGATATGACTCACGACTCTCCCCATTCCTCGACCTTTAATCACCAAAATTGAATAATTTTATAGCATCAATTCCCTTAATAAACAACCCTCCCTGAAAACTTTCAGAAATTTTCGACAAAAAGCACAGGAGTTATTAGAGTTATTAAGTTTCAAAGAGGGTGGACAAAATCGTGCAACAGACACACACTAACATCCATAAATACAGAAAAAAAAACAGAACTGTTTTTACATTTCTGAACGTTTCAAGGTCCTCTGAGTCCAAAACTGTAAAAATCTCGTGGAGTGATCTGTTATGTATAACAGAGCCTGGAAAGTAAAAAAAAATTGCTTGTAAAATCTTTTTGAAATGTATTTTCCAATTATTGTAGTAAAATATTTTTCTGTGTTATATTATTAATGAAACAATTTTTATTGCCATTAAACTGTATTTGTATTCTCTTTATCCGCTTAAAGTTCCTATTGTTGAAAATCTTATCTTCTTCGGAATCTCTGACAGAATAGCTCGCATAACAGACAAATCAAATTTGTCGATATCAGCTAAAGTGGCCTTTCAGACTACTATAGTATCAGACATCACAACTATTACTGACAAATAAAATTCTTCGAGATACTTTTAATCAGATTTTTCTTTCCATATATATATTTTTAGATAACTATAAATTACTTTCCACATTTCAATGAAGAATTGGTATAAAATCATCAAACAAACACTAAATAGTTGATTGAAAATGCGGAAATATGCAAATGAATTGATACGTGCATTAACCTCTATAATTGCATTCTCTAAAGAGTTATTTAACCGTGTTTTTTGCAAGTACTTTAACAATTTTGTGTACTGAATTTTGCAATTTTTAGCAATTTTGTGTACTAAATTTTGCAATTTTTAGCAATTTTGTGTAACCAAAGTGTTGTGATTTGTGTACCGAACAAAAAACGATTTTATTTTGAGCAATTTTTGCAAAGTTTACAAGTAATAAAATATTTGAATAGGATAACAAAATTACACATAAAACTCTAAAAAATATACCTGAAATATGTACATAATTATCATGTATAATGTAGTTTAATATCATAAACCAGATATTAAAAAATATTTAAATTTAGAAATGATGTTTTAAAACGTTTTTTTTTATTTATTTAGAAACTTTAGATAAAGCTTTAAGTAAATTTAATTTTAAAAATTTACTGTTTTTTTAATAGTCTTTCTTTATTGCTTCAGGTCATTATCTACGAGACTTGCTGCAGGCATGTGGTGGTTTTTTACTCTCATCATGGTTTCCTCTTATACAGCAAATTTGGCAGCATTTCTCACTGTAGAAAGATTAGGAGCTCCTATTGAAAATGTTGAAGATTTGGCCAAACAGAATCATATTCAATATGGATGTGTACAGTCGGGTTCTACTCAATCATTTTTTATGGTAGAAAATATATAAATATATATATATA
>NW_019384841.1:473851-528125 GCF_000671375.1 Centruroides sculpturatus
ATATATATATATATATATATTCTCTAAAGTTTGATAAAACAATATCTCCATATTTAGAAATTTGTTATTCATTTTTGTTTCCTATTACTTTGGATCATCTCTGAGTTGCCGATTTAAAAACAATTGAATGTTATTCAGAAAATAAAGTTGTATAACTTATAGTATTTGATACAGTGAATAAATAATTTGTATATCTGACTTTGTCTCAGTATAATATACAGGAAAACGAGTCATCACGGATCAGACTGTAATATCTGTAAATTTTATTAAATCAAAAAAAGAAGTATTTATAACAGTTTTGTATGTTCAGTTCATACACAAATAAGCATAGAATATTACACATTATGAAATCAGGAAACTATCACCGGCTACACTTCGAAATTGAAATCTTTTATGAAAATTGTTCTTCTCTTTTTTTGTTGTTGTTGTTTCTACTAAATTACCATCTTCACTTTATAGACTATACATTTATTAAAATAATTTATAAATATTTATTTATTCACTTTTGTAGATATTATTCAGAAAGTCAACAATGACTATTCAATTTTCTTTCATGTGTTTGTGTATATGTATTGATAGATATGAGATAATATAGGATATATTTAATGATAACTGCTATTTAACAATCTGGATGGAATATTCTGAGTTTAAAAAAATGTTTTCCCCCCTCCTCTTTTTTTTTAATAAAATATTTTGATGATTATTATTAATTAATTATTTTTTTTTAAATAATTTCCCACATTTAATCGATTTGCAAAATTAGCTCCAACGTTAACAGTCTTAAGGGCAGTGTGATAGTTTTTTTTCTATCATTTATAACGAATTGGAAAGGAATATTTCAGAAGTTAGAGAGGATGGCACTAAAAGTTGCCAAATTTTCGAAAACGTCGTGTGTTTATGATGGGCTCGACTACTAGCGTAAGATTTCCGTAAAGAATTATATGACCTGTCTTGCATATATTGTTTCCACATAAATAAATAAATAAATAAAAATACCGTATGCACCTTAAACACTAAGCGCTTTTGATTTTAAGTGTGAAATTCAGTTTCGTTTCTGGAATCCTTTATTGCTCAAGGCACACTCGATGGCTCTGTGTTTTAGAGATCGTAAGGAGATTTGGACTCTTTGAAGTTTTCTTTTCTTTGTGCATAAATGTTGAGACTGGGAATGATATGTACTCTCAGGCCGATCCCGTTGCCGCTTCTGTGCATGTCTCTCTGACGTCTGGAAATCGTTATGTGACTCTTACAGCAGCAGTAATAGAAGAGCTTATTGAATGCCTCTCGAAATTCCTTATTGGTTGCCGCGTACACGTAACTGTAAATACAGGAATTGGTGACGGCCACCCACCAGGACGTGCTGATTAAATTGATATCGATCGGCATGACGACGTTAATTGCAGAAGACACAACTAGAGGCATCCACATCAGCAGCATCAGGATGAATATGACGATATTGCTTCTTAGGAGGTGCTCGTCGGTCAGGACGTAAGCCATCGGGTTGTCCAGCTGTGTCATTTCTTGCTTGAAACTCTTCAGTTTTATGACGGAGCGCGTGAAGTACCAGATGCACAGTAGCAGCGGCAACAATATCAAAAAACAGCCCATGGCGATCTGATACGGTAACCACGTCAATTCGCGCGGGTTGTTAGTCAGCTGACAGAGAACGGGTCCGTATTCCATGACGTGTTGGCCCACGGCGAATCCGATAGCGGCCATCCAGCTGAAGAAAACGGAAAAGATGATTTTACCTTTTGTGCAGCAGACGTTGTAAGTCACCACCTGCCCCAGCCCCAGGAAATTGTCGATGGACACGAACATGGCGGACAGGACGGACACTATAAAACATACAGACGTGGTCAGCCATTGAAACGTGCAGAAAGTACTCTCGTTGGGAATCCCGGCCAAGATGGCGACGCAGTACGACGGCAGCACCAGGGCTGTCACCAGCAAGTGTCCGAGGGCGAAGTTGACAAGGTAGATGTTGCCGCGTGTCTGAAGGGGTTCCACCACCACCACTCCACTTATGACGAATATACCTCCGATGCTACCGCACGTGGATACCAAAGTCAATACCACCAAACGCAAAACGCTGTTCCAAGTGACAGGATCGTCGTCTGTTCTGTGGACAGTCAGAGCGAGAGACGTGTAGTTGTCCATCCCTACAACGAAAACAAAATCGTCACACTAGACAATAGGAAAATTACGTCGGGAGCCCAACGATACGCGTAAATACGCAACTGGCGTAACGGGTATGTCTTTCACAATAATAATAATAGTCTGTTACATATAAACAAAAATATTTTGTTAACAAAGAAACCTATTTTACTCACTACAGTACACAAAATTTGATACAAAAATCAAAAGATTCCGATCGATTTACGTTTATTATCTATCTTTTTCTTATAAAGAAGTTTTCACTGATAGAAGAAAATGCTACGTGAAATTATTTTCAAATTTCTCGACAAACATATCCTTCCGATCCGAATCTTTTGATTTTCTTACTACATAAAAAAAGAAAAAACAAAGGGGGGAATGCCTTATTTGTTACCACCAGTTAAATTAATTTTAATTTATGCAGTTTGATATGAAACTATATCAGGTTTGTTGATATTAGAAATTGCAGGATGCCTGACTATTTATATATATATATATATATAAAAAAGTAAAAATATGTTTTATTTTATTGTAAATTTTTATCAGAACAAAATAAAATTTTAGTAAAGTTAATCTAATGCACTATAGGCTATACATTTTACTTTTTTAGATACATTCCTTTTCTCGAGTTTTAAAATATGACAGGAAATTTATTATTATTTAAAACTTTGTCCAACTTATCGTCTAATTTCACGCATTTTTTCTGATTATAATTTTTCACAAATATTAAAACTGTTTATAAATTTTATTCACGTATCAAAATTTTTTATGTTATTTAACTTTATCGGAATTCTAGCTATAGATTAAACTCGATAATCTTCTTTAAATTAACATTTTATTAAAATTTAACCTAATTAATTATATTTTTTTATTTAATAATTTATCACATTATTCCATAATTAAAATTAATAGAATATTATTATGTAACCTAATAGATTTGATTAAAAATAAAATTTATTAAATTTCTGTTTAATTCTTTTTTTAAATTAAATTTAATCAATAAATTGAGTTTGTTTTCTATGAAATGTAATTCATTCAGAATTTTACAAAATACATTCTAAAATGTAAAATTGAATTGTGCTAAGTCAAGTAAAAGATAAATATTAGGAGTTAGGAGAAAACAAAAGTGCTTTTTTTTTTATGAAAATGTTGTTCATTGATGTCATATAAATGAAACAAGATAATTTCTAAACAGTTTGTTTATTTTTCTTTTAGTTTCATCAGTATTCAATCCCATTATTCTCTTCTTTCTTCTCGTTTCTTGTTTTTCAAATTCTATCTTTCAGCATTTTCTTCTCCATATTATGTTTTCGTCTATAACATATCTCATTTCTTTATATTTTAGAGGAATATTTCAATTTTTTCCAATTTTTATAACTATTTACTTATAATTATTTTATTACTTTCTTCTATTTTTATACAATTTAAAATTATATACTATTTGGTAAGATTTTCTCTACTCTGTACATTTATTTTTTATATATAATATATATAATTGGATTAAGCAAACATATAATTTTCTTAAATATTATTATTAAAAATAATGTAAATATTTGAAAAATTCTAAAACATTATCATAACGACTGTGTAAAAGTACTGTAAAAAACTACATAAAGAGAAATATAATACTCACAATTATAACTAATTAACAAATTAATTAAATTAGTTTAATTCATAAAGACGATCATTTACAATTATTGAAATAATAAAACCATGAATTAGATTTTTTAAAGAGGTTTTACATGCAAATATTTACAGATGAATTATTTTCTTTTTTTAAAAAATTATTCTAAAACAAATGGTGTAGTTTTATATACAATAACAGTCAATATTTATATATAACATGGGTTGGTCCAAAAGTCAATTAACTAAGATATATTTTAAGAATGTGTTTGTAAAGATGCACCTTATGATTTTTGATTCATTTGCTTCCAACTGCATTAGAATAATAACAAGCATCTGTCTGAAATCAGTACCTAACTGTGTATACATCTCTTGAGAATTTATGAAATTATATATTATAATTCCATCAATTCACAAGATTCGATCATTAATATTGTAATTTCTTTTTAATAAAATCTGTTTAACACATGTTTCTGTTAGCTTAACATGTGTCACATATATAGGTTTATATTCTTAGAAAATGAATAATATAAAAGATAAAAATCAAATGTGAATTTTCTGAATTTTTAACTATAATATAGGATTTATTCTTTTCAAAAATAGGAAAAAATAAAAATAAAAATAAAGACTTATTTCCGAAATATCGGCCGTGATGGCAGAACAAACAAGAGGAACAAAAATAATTCAACATAATCAAATATATTTATTTAACAATATAGAAGTTTGAAATGTCACGAAAATAAAATTTTTTTATATCCTATTTGGATTTTTCAACATATCCTCCATTGTCAAAAAAAAACAGTCGACATGAGATAAAAATAATTTAGTTGGATTCAATAGAGATTTTTCTTTTTTATATAGAAGAAAAGCTGTAGATAAGGATATGCATCTGATATAAATATAAAAAAAAATAACTTCAAATCTTCTAGACGAGTCAAGAGAAATCAGTTCGAATTTTATAATAATTATTCACATTTTTTTAAAAGAATTTCTTTTGCCTCATTTAAGATAGAGATATTATAGTATATAGACTTAAAAGAATTATATGAAAATTGTGGTTAAAAATAAGTTTGTTGTACTAAGGCAACGCAACACCGAAGCGATCTGCCAATGCGAATGTCTCCTGGGAGGATTTTTAATGGGAAACTGGCCCTTATTTATGTGTTAAACACGTAAAGAAAAACTGAAAAACTCCTCGCGGCCAGCCCGTTGGTCAGGCGCGAGACTCAAGACCAACTACTGTGGTTTTGTTTACTCGTTCCTGTGGGCACAAGTTTGACATTCACTTCAGAGATTGCTCTATAAATAACTTATCGATTAAGCAAACATATAATTTTCTTAAATATTATTATTAAAAATAATGTAAATATTTGAAAAATTCTAAAACATTATCATAACGACTGTGTAAAAGTACTGTAAAAAACTACATAAAGAGAAATATAATACTCACAATTATAACTAATTAACAAATTAATTAAATTAGTTTAATTCATAAAGACGATCATTTACAATTATTGAAATAATAAAACCATGAATTAGATTTTTTAAAGAGGTTTTACGTGCAAATATTTACAGATGAATTATTTTCTTTTTTTAAAAAATTATTCTAAAACAAATGGTGTAGTTTTATATACAATAACAGTCAATATTTATATATAACATGGGTTGGTCCAAAAGTCAATTAACTAAGATATATTTTAAGAATGTGTTTGTAAAGATGCACCTTATGATTTTTGATTCATTTGCTTCCAACTGCATTAGAATAATAACAAGCATCTGTCTGAAATCAGTACCTAACTGTGTATACATCTCTTGAGAATTTATGAAATTATATATTATAATTCCATCAATTCACAAGATTCGATCATTAATATTGTAATTTCTTTTTAATAAAATCTGTTTAACACATGTTTCTGTTAGCTTAACATGTGTCACATATATAGGTTTATATTCTTAGAAAATGAATAATATAAAAGATAAAAATCAAATGTGAATTTTCTGAATTTTTAACTATAATATAGGATTTATTCTTTTCAAAAATAGGAAAAAATAAAAATAAAAATAAAGACTTATTTCCGAAATATCGGCCGTGATGGACAGAACAAACAAGAGGAACAAAAATAATTCAACATAATCAAATATATTTATTTAACAATATAGAAGTTTGAAATGTCACGAAAATAAAATTTTTTTATATCCTATTTGGATTTTTCAACATATCCTCCATTGTCAAAAAAAAAACAGTCGACATGAGATAAAAATAATTTAGTTGGATTCAATAGAGATTTTTCTTTTTTATATAGAAGAAAAGCTGTAGATAAGGATATGCATCTGATATAAATATAAAAAAAAATAACTTCAAATCTTCTAGACGAGTCAAGAGAAATCAGTTCGAATTTTATAATAATTATTCACATTTTTTTAAAAGAATTTCTTTTGCCTCATTTAAGATAGAGATATTATAGTATATAGACTTAAAAGAATTATATGAAAATTGTGGTTAAAAATAAGTTTGTTGTACTAAGGCAACGCAACACCGAAGCGATCTGCCAATGCGAATGTCTCCTGGGAGGATTTTTAATGGGAAACTGGCCCTTATTTATGTGTTAAACACGTAAAGAAAAACTGAAAAACTCCTCGCGGCCAGCCCGTTGGTCAGGCGCGAGACTCAAGACCAACTACTGTGGTTTTGTTTACTCGTTCCTGTGGGCACAAGTTTGACATTCACTTCAGAGATTGCTCTATAAATAACTTATCTATAAGTCTTCCTTAATGTCATCAACACATCATTTTCATCCATTAGTATATAAATTATTTATATATTAATCAGAGCTATGAATTTTGAAAATTACAGTATCTTGCTAGCTCTTTTCCAGTGTGATAGTTGTTTCTCATTATCCTTTAATCTAACAAATTAATAATAGAGAAACGTTCGAACTTAACTCTTTATATTAGTTTTATTGAACTTAGTTTGAACTTCTATTTGAATTTTAAATGGATTCGTTGAAAAAGTGTTGAATTGCTGCGCGTTAAATAGTTGATTGCTTATGCGGAAAAAGCGTATCAAAATAAACATCCAACCTAACAAAAATAACCGTAATACACAACATAAATAGCGATTTTATAATATTTATTTATTATTTTTAAAGAAACAGGTAATAAAAAATAACTTTCTTGATAGTTAAATGCAGTTAATTAAGCAATTTCTTTCAATTTCGAAAAGCATTTTAATAATTAAAAATCCTTAAATATTTAATTGTATTGTTCGTATTTCTATTCATATATAAAAGGTTTACAGATTATCAGACTACAGATTACAGAATGTCTGTAAATTATCTTCACGAATTCAAATATCAATACAAAAAACAAGAATTGAAATATTTTCATATAAATTTTTTTCTTTTGAAACGTAAATCCTTAAATGTTTCATATAAATGTCTCTCTTCACTTACAGCTGTCTTAGTAATTGGTGACATTAAGATTTCTCTAAAATAGTAATGGATACGTGCGAACATGGATACAAACAGTATACTCACAATGGGTAATACAAACTGGAAATACACACGTCGAGTTGTATCAATTAAGCTTTATTGAATTTATGTTTCATATATGAAAAACAGTGTAAAAATATTTCAATTTCGTGATATATATATTGATTTTACAGGTATTCTGTACAGTACATTCCTCTTTATACATTTGCTTCTATTCTTAATATTTTAATTAATACTCTAAATTAATATATAGAAAATATTACCTCAGGAAAAACTATTTTAGCTATTAAGATAAATGTCTGTAGATAGCAATTTCATAGATCAACAGAGCATTTATTATAGATTACTTATATCTAGAAAAGGTCACAAATAAAATACATGACTAATAATCAGATATTTAATTTTAATATATTCTGTCGATAGTTCTCCTGAATTAATTCCGAACTTTCGATCGATGATATTGACCAATTAACGTTATACAGTCGATATGTTTTAATGAGTAAAAGTGAAAATAATAATGGTATTCTTTGAATAATTAGCATACGATAAATAATTAATAGTTTCGTTTTATACTACTTATCATTGATTATTTTATCAATGAAGAAATAAATAATTAGTTCGTAAAATCATGACTTTCCATTAACGGAGCAGAATATTTAATGAAAACGGTAATTTATCTCTTGCATACATATACACTTAATACCGAGTGATTGTAATTAAAGTACCCCTATTCAATGATATCTAGAAAGATATTTAGCAGATCAAATGCAACCAAATTTTCTATGGTTGTATATTAACCCACACGAAAGACATTTCCGTAAAAAGAACTAGTACCAAAACTCGTTACCGGGGTTATTATCGTATAAATTTTATTTGTATAAGATAATAATACTACACAGAGATTTTTACCGATGTTTTTTACTATTTAATACGATTCCCGTTCTAAAGGTGTAAAATCCGAAGGCGATGAATATGTTTAAATATTGATCGTAATTTATCCTGTGATGTTTCTCACGTGAGTGTGATAATATTTTTCAAGGCTGCCAAATCTGCAGTATGTCCTCAATAAACCACGCCTTTTAAATGTTTTCACAAACAAAAATCACATGCTTTAAGATCCAGACAGAGAGTTGACGGACGGTAGATGCACGAATGACCTGCTATTGGTGAAATATTGTTACAGAAACTGCTGTACGTGTTTCAGAGTTCAAGTGTTCCAACTTGCGTGAAAGTTGTTGACTCAAGGCATTGTCGCTGCTGCAGTTTGGATTCCAAAATCCAATGAGCATCTCTCAGTACCTCTGGGTCACAATAGCGCGTGTCGCAATCCCATTCAAACTAGCTTTTTTGAAAAATAATGGTCCAAAGATAAATCTGACTGTGAGTCCATACCAGAGTAATTTTACGTGAGTGCACTGAAATCTGCTGGAGAATATTAGAGTTTTCTGTGGCCAAATCCGACAATTACTTGTGTTCACCCCAATAAGGCAAGAATGTACAGTACTTCGTCAGTCTATAGAATCTTCTACTGCAAAATACATTTCCTTCCATTCTGATAAGAAAGATCGATGCAAAGGATAATGTAATTTCCTGTCAGCAGCAAACAACTGCCGATTGTGACTAATCTTATAGTAATAACAAAGCACCAACTTACTCGGTATCTTTCACACTGTGCCATAGGATATACCTAACTTCCCTGGCTCTGCACACGCAGTACTGGACCTACAACATTTATTTATTGTCTGTTCAACAAGAGCTGTTGTAAATGTCTTCAACGAGTTTTAAAGTGATAAATTTGCTTCCTCGATAGGGTTGAACTCTAAGACGTTTAGTTTCCTCAAATCGGGTGATCATTCTCCTGAGAACCTGTAGAGACAATATACTTTGGCGTAAATTCTTACGGCGAAATCCTCGAAGTGCAACCGCAGCTTTGCCATAATTTTCTGAGGCTTTTTTTAAAAAAACTAATTACGTTTCTTGCGTGAATCAATAATTCATGATAAATAGTATAAAATTAAACTATTAATTATTTATTTTATGTTAATTATTCAATCAGGACAGCGTTATTAAATTCGTACATATTTATTGATATACATACTTATTCCTTTTTAATTACTTATATTTTTGTATTGCTTAACTTAAACAATAATTATTTAAAATTAAAAAAATATATATATATACAGTGGTGCCTCGTAAAGGGGAACTGTGTTTTTTGTAGTTACGTTTTTACTGTTCTATTGTATTAAAAGTGGTACAGAAAGAGTGATGGTTTTCAAGTTGGAAAGAGTTCATATTACATTTCAATTTTATTTTCATTCACGTACTGCAATCACACCAAAAATCCCAGTCTGAGTTATCACCTCATTTGCACACAAGCTTTACTACTGCCTCACCGAGAATGGTCACCAGTCTAAATGTAAGTTGTAACAAAATTTAAACCCGTAATCCATCCTCTATTGTATTAAATTCTTGTCATTTGTATTACCCTTCAATTACTCTTTAACTTGGCTTCACTTTCTCAATCATCAGAATTAAATTTTGCATTAACAGATATGTTTCCTCTATTCTACAACAAAACCCAGCCTACGCTACAACAGCAAGAACTTTTCCCAGTATTGTTCTCCTATGGTCTCATGGCACATCCTGTATTATTTTAATTTATTTATTAATTAAATATATAATTATTATTTCATATTGTTACCAAATCAGTGTCTTCTATCCTAAGGATAAATTTTCCTCCGTTCTTCTTGGCAAATAAATAATTACAGAGAGCTGTCCTCAATCCTCCTATATGCATAGATCCAGTAGGACTAGGTGCAAACCGAACTCGAACATCTCCACTGTAAAATCTTTTACATTTTAATGCGCAATTAAGTATTTTCAGCGATGAAAACGCTTTCATGTTTAAATATTAAGCTTTTCTTGCGATCTTCGCAACCATTCCCGCATCAATTTTATTATCGCCACCTACTGGACAGATTACTGTTTACACATGTGCGACTCGAGTAGTGTTGCCAGATTTGATATGTTTCTACAGTTTAATATTTAAAATATTAATATCTATATTATTAAAAAAAATAAATATAATTAGCGGTATAACTTCTAATCGTATGTAATAATTTATATGTTACCTTAACTTTACGAGCGAAATATTTTATTATTCTTTCCGTCATGCAGATTCTAAGAGAACCTTTTTTCATTTTCATTATTGATTCGACAAACCAATAATGAGGACGATCAGATAATGAGATAAGGCTTCGATATATCCGGATCAACCCGTACATTAAAATTTCTCAGTTAACTAGAATTCCTAGATCAGCAGGCAGATGCTTTTACCGCCTCGGTCTTTAGCGTTATTAATTTTTGATTGAAAACACGAATACCTTTCTATAACACAAGATCAGTAAATATATAAAAAAGTTTATTTAATTCATTCAGTTAAGATTATACTTAAAATTACATTTTATTGTATACATATGCTTTGTACAAAATTTTATTTAAAACTAAATAAATCAATTAAATAAANTCAAGTAAACAATACATACAAGTACAGTACAGTATTTTCTGAGGAAACACTCGTACTTATTTTTTTTAACCCCATTCCCGATAACCCGGCATTTTCACAAACTCGGCCACCCTTCGGTCCACATTAGGCCGAGTTTTCGAGGTTCTACTGTATTAGCAAGATTTAAGAAAGCAACCAAAGGAATATTTTAACAGATGGAAGTTAGTAGAGTCGTGGTTTGGTTAGCATTTACTTTTAATGAAAAAGCAGATATTATCATAATTAATAATAGAATGACTTCAGAAAATATCAAAATATTGTTATTTGGGAATGTTATTGCAGTTGAACCACTGATTGGTGAAAATGAGTGGATATTCCAGCGAGATAATGTTTCCTGTCTTGTATTTAATCCACCAAAACTAGTTTAAACAAGAAAAAAAAATGTAATAGACTGGATATTGCGTAGTGCGGACTTAAATTTGATGGAAAATGTGTGAGCAATACTTTCTCGAATGGTCTATGGCTCTATGCCAAGGATGGAGAACCTTTTTCAGTCCGCGTGCCATATTGTAAGCATACTTAGCATTAAAGATGTTTATGCGTTTGAAAGTTTTAGACTTCGAATAACAATATCTAAATAAATTAAAGGAATATGCTTTAATTAGAATAAATGTAAAAATCTGGTTTAAAAAATGATCAGATGATAAACCAAAATGATGATTGAAAAAGACAAACGAAAAATCGAAATCGCATGATAAATTACGTACCGGATGATTTCTTCTTACGTGTCACTTTGGACACGCGTGTCATAGATTCGCCACCCCTGCTCTATGCTAACACCCTGCTCTATGCTAACTGACAGTTGCAATTTATAATTGTTTGGATAAAATAAACTTGCATGGACTGTAACACTTGTCAATAACAACATCTAACAGGAGTTACAGTCTAATTCAAAACAAAGGAAATTATATTAATTATTAAAAGTTTACGTAAAAGGGTAAACCAAATCCACTGTAAAATAATTATACATACAGTATTAAATTTTACTGTATGTATAATTATTTTACAGCTGATTTGTTTCTAATTTTTACATTATAATTCAGAAATTTGAATATTTTTATATATGAATTTGATGTATTTGTGCGAACTTATTTATAATAATGAGCTTATTAATTGTTATATTGGAATAGATAGTGTGAAGTTATACACAAATTTCAAGTGTACAGTATGTATAATTTCTTTACAGACCTTAAACTTTTAACCTACATTATATTATAATAATCTAGAATCAGTGGGCCACACTTATTAGCTACAAAGCCAAGAATCACGTGTTAGTTTTAAGTATAGATAAAGAAGACGTTCAATATATTCACTGATCCATCACTGGTCAAATGGATAAAACTACTGAATACTTGTATTTAGTCCCGAGTTCATGTCAGATCCATGGTCTGGCCACGTAGAATTTTCCAGGTTTTATTCACATGCTAAAAGCTGGTTTCCATATTACCAGAAAAACGGAAACATCAAAATAACTAGATTCCGTTTTCCTTCATTTTTTTTAATTTTATTTCCACAATAGCAGAATATCACGAACGATCGTAGCATGTAGTCTCCAATAGCTGATCACACTGGCTTTTTAAGGCAATATTTTTATATTGTTTGTCTATTTTATTACAGAGAAGAAAGAATATTTCCCGACCTCTTCTAAAAACAATTCTAATTTGACTTCGTCTCGCTTTTCTCAAATAGTCTGCCATTTTCCTTCGATACAAATAGACATAACGTCACTACTATATATCGTAACTATTATACTTTTCTGTCGGTCAAAACACAACTGAAGATGCTAATATAAACAGTAAAGCAGGAGTAATATCTACTCTAGTTTCCGTCCGGTTTGGTGAAAGGAAACTTATGAACAAGAAAAGGCGTCAACTTTCCGTTTCTATTTTCTATTTCTAGAGTATTTTTCGGCGATGTAAAAACCAGCTTTAACATCTAAATAGAAGCAATTTTCCCATAGAAACTCCTCCGGGAAACATTCCCTTGACAAATAGTTTTCAGGATGCGTTGCTTTATCCATTCAAATCAAACCAAACTAAACAATTACATTTACAGAAAATGTTTATTTTCTATAATTAAAGATCACATTATTTAGTTATTGGTAGTGTTCTAATTATAGCTTATTTTTTTTAGATAATTAACATATTTTAAAATCTAACATGCAATCTAAAGTATTTAGATTACGTACAAAAATGTTTAGAAATTGTCTTTACTGTAGTTTTAAATACAGTAAAGACAAATAAATTCTATATTTATAATTTTTATGGTTTATTGTAAGTATTTCGAATAAGGAAAGGAAATATTAACGTGCTAAAATATCGGTATGTAATTAAATTATATTTCACATAATAAATAATTCATAAAAATAGGAAATCTTGAGATTTCAATCGATAAACTAGCATTAAAAAAAAATACCTAAAAATCGAAGATTACAATTTATTTTTCAACAAATTATTTATAGAAGAAATGAAAAATTTTTATAAGACGTGACGAAAATTGACAATGAAATCTCCTGTAAATCGTCACAATAAGTTAAATTATAAAATTGTTTACAAAGTATATAAATTGATGTGATAAAAGAAACGTCTAAAATAATTAACTATATAAATCATAGTATTTTTTTAAAAAGAAATCTTTAAATTTTTTACTGAGATTTAAATGATATACTTTTATAAAATATTAATTAATAAGGTTTTATTTTCTATTAGATATAGCTTAAGATTCAATTAAAAGAAAACTCTAGTAAAATTGATTTTTATTTTCTTGCTTATTTTCTTTTATTGAATTGAAAATAAACATCAAAAGTTGCGTTATTTTCTTATTCGGCTTTGTATTTCAGTAGTAAGATTTTCAAGTAATATGTGGTTCAAATCCTTGGCTATCCCTCTCCGTTTGTTTTTAGTAAAATCTAAAAAGGAAATGCAGTAAAATTCTTTTATTTTTGTCAATATTTGATTCAAGATAAATCCCATTTTTATATTTGAAAATGGTAAATCTTATAAAAGAAATCTTTGATATAAACATAATAATGAATTTATTTTTTGGGCTGCAATTTGAAAAATTTTGTAGACTTTTATAAATTTCCATTGTCGTTCGTCCGTTTGTCCATCCGTCTGTCGTTCCTTAATCTCGAGAATGGAGTAAGATAGATGTCCATTGTTAATAGAAAAGTATGTGTTGAGTAACGATATGTATTATATGTTAAAGTTTTATATTTATATTATGACTTAATATTGAAATGTAATCTGAATTGTTATGAACAAGAGATAGATACTCACTGCCCATTCTAGAAAATAAATTATTTCACGTCATGTAAAACATTTCATTGTAAATTTATGCAAATACAAGGTAAAAAAAATGGAGATAACATGTACAGTAGAGCGTCGATTATCCGAAAGTCGATCATCCGAAACGTCAATCATCCGAAAGAATTCCAGTTGGCAAATTTAAATTTTTGCCAATGCTGTGGCGCTTGAATCTTTGGCTATGTCTTGGGCTACTCAAATATTTACGTTTTTGATACTAAATTAACTTCTGAAGTATAATTTTTTATGGTTTTTATATTTTTCAATATATTTATTTTGTTCGTACAAAATAAAAAAATAATTTTTAACGATACAATAGTCTTCGTTGGGCTTAACATCGACGAAAATTCAACGCGAAGCGACACGCAACGGAAAAAAATATCAAGATGGGATAAATTAATATATTTTTTCGTACATAATCGGTTATCCGAAACATCGATCTTTCGAACAACCACAGTCCCCAATTGATTCGGATGATCGACGCTCTACTGTAATAAGTAATTGCTCCAGCTATTTTCGAAACATGGTTGATTTAGGTATGAAAACAAAAGGAAGTTATCTTCATTTCATAAAAAAGAAAAGAGATGAAATAGTAAACATAGTCTGTTGTAGATTCTTCAATACTTTGAAGAATCTACAACAGACTATGTTTGCACAAGAGAAGGAAACGAGACACAATAGAGAGAAAAAAAACAGACTTTAATATTAATTGTGAAGAAATACCGATTTTTGTCTGCTAAAGAACTGCATGCTAAGCGGAAACAAGCAGATGTAAATGTGTTTGCAAGGTCTGCATGAATTTTCAGCACAACTTGTGTTCCTATAGTAAAACTCCCTTCTCGAATACAACGCAAACGGCAGGTGAATTAGTGCGTAAAACGAAAAGACTTGGTGTAAGTGTCATAATATACTATTTTTCTACGAATCATAATTTTATTTCTGATTTTGAGGTTAGGGACCACGTGTGTATAGAATAAATGTAGAGGCATACAACTCTAATATAATGAAGAGATCTGTGAAATTTACGGGTTCAGTTATGATGTGGTACGACCAATTATGATGCAGTATGTGTTAGCATTTTTCAACACAACTATCAATAGAGATTTATATAAAGAAATTTTTGAGTATTTAGTTTTGCTATCTGTAGTTAAATTATTTGCTGACAGTAATTTCATCTTTCAGCATGATCTAGCACCACCGCACACACTGCAAAAGTAACAATTGAATGGTTTCAAAATAACAAATAGAGATTCTGGAGGGATTAAATCAAAAGAATTAGCGGCCAACTCTCCCAAGAAGTTACGGAGCTATGTGAAAAATTATTTGAATATAAAAAACTAATAAATATTACTGGTCTAATGCAAACATTTAGTTCCAAATAAGTTTGGGTAAGTGCAAAACTTGTGAGCTCATTTCCCCTTAGACTTGAAGCAGTTATAAAAGCCATAGGAGGGACAATTAAATATTAAAACATAACAAAAGTAATGCATTCTATTTTTAGTCACACACAAATTGTGTTATATATAATTAAATCAAGCGTAATAATTCCCTGTATAGTTTCTGTAAGCTTCCTTATTATACAATTAATACTTTTCATTAATAATATACGTGAAAAAGTTTAAATTATTTTCATAGTATAACATATATTTGGATGGATCGCGAGGAATTAGGAAAATAAAGAAACAAGGTTTGCAGAAAAAGGAGAAAAATTATTTTTTTTTTTCGTTGACTGAATGTGTTGCCTAGAGTCTGTCTTACTCTCCAGTGGTCGATGGGCGCAGTTAGAGTATTATAGCCGTTGCAAACCTTTGACAGGAATGTGAGCTTAAACCTAATAACAAACCATCAGTATTAGTATCACATGGCTATTGCAGTTTGTATTGAAAATGATGTTATTGTTTCCTAAATCTTCGTTTCCTCAAAGAAAGAAGACAAACCTCAGCTAAAATTCATCCCCAACTCTTTAGTATTTATGGTGAGAATATTATGAATAGACAAAACATGACAAAATAATGTCGTGAATTTACAGAAAAAATGGATATCCATGATAAACAACGAAACAGGAATCCGTCAGTCGATGGTCCATCAATGAACAAGTGGAGAAAACCACCGAACATTGGTACTTGTTTGTGAGTTTTCTTCCGATCAACGCGAGATGGCTAAGAGGAGTTTTTCAGAACTTTTCCACGTGTTCATCTAAATATGGACCAGTTTTCAAAAAAAGAACTGTTATTCAAGAAGTACACCTCGATAGCTGTCCTAGCATTGTGTTGCATATGTTGCATATCAAACCGTCAATCGTCACCAATTTTCCCATAGAAAATGTTGACGAAAAGATTTGCACTGATAGGGATTTAACAATGAATCATCTATAGTAGCAAAAACGTCTTTTTTTTGTATTGGTAAGGAGGGGAATATTAGGTTATTAAATGCTGTGTACAGACAGTAAGCGTCAAAATCCTCCCAAAAACGCAGGAGACTAATTCAAAGAACTGGAAAATGTTGCAAAGCACATTCAGTACGAAAAACTTTTTATTTATATGCATACTTATATGTTTAAATATATAATTATAATATAATTATCTGAACACCGTAATTATTTTATTAATAATACTAACATAAAGAAGAACATATGCACTGAGAGGATTTTGGTGCAGACAAAAATCTATATCGTATTTGTGGAAAAGTACACTTAAATAATCAGTATAGCCTCCTTTGGCCATTAAAACCTTCTTAATGCGATCAGGTATAGAACTAATAATATCCCTGCAATCGTGCAATGTTATTTTTTCCATTCATCCTAGTGTTGTCAGAGTTCTTGTTGTTCTTCACAATTTCCTTCTTAATTTAAGGAGGGAACTTTAGAGTAGTAAGAATTTTATGGCCAGTGAATCTTTACTTTTATAATTTCTCTCGTATTTTGTTTTTTAAATGGATAACGTATTTTAGTTTAAGCTGATCAATATTCATTCAATTGGCAATTAAGGCTTTGAAAGCCTTAATTAATTGCCAATTAATAGCTATCTTCAATATAGCTATTAATAATTCATTTTTCATAGATATGGAAGGTTGAAGTGTGAAGCGAGTTACTGTTTTGCTTGTTTTTGCGTTAGTATAAATGTAGATTTTTCGGATTTTAATATGAATTTAAATTAGTGATTTATTCTACTTATCAAATTCATATTTCATTCAAACATTCAAAACATTATCTGTTAGAATTTAACAATAAAAAAATTTAATTTGTTGGTCACAACTCAGTTATCACAGTTTATAGAAAGTTATCTAAGTTGAAAAATCCCAGAGAGAAAACATGATGTTTTTGTCAGATTTTTTTAATATAAAGCAACTTTTTTTATGTATGTTGTAGATGATTGATAGCAAATTAAGTTCAAAAGATGTATCCTTAGAGAATTTAGCAGTTCAAAATAAATGACATTACAAAATATTTAATTTTATTGAATAACAATAAGAAATATTTTAAAAAGACCTACATTAATGCATTAAAACAAATAAAATCACATAGTTTTATATGAATTCTTATGTTAAAATATGTTATTTTTGTACAGAAGTTTATAAACTGAAAATAAACGTCTGAGAAAGGTGATCGTTGATACAAGAATTTAATGATAAACATCCCCAAAGATACTAATAGAAATTAATTATTAAAGAAAAAGGGGGGCGTGTCAGGACGTCGAAGCTGCGAGTGACTTTTTTTGTGAACTTTACATAAGGATAGTAAAGTGACAAATAATAGTCTTTTTGATTGATTTATTATTAAATAAGTGCAAACTAATATTATATACTTCAAGTTAAAGGAGGAAAGTAATATTTCAAAAAATAACATTATGCAAAGATCCCCAGTTAAGCGAGGAAGACCGCCACTTACAAGATCGAGAACAGAGAACAAACAAGATTATTCAGGTTCTTCAAGCTCAAAACTCATTACGGACTATGGAATACAGTTAAATAGTGATTTGCAAGAAGAAATAACAGAGTCTAACCAGCAAAATTTATTGAGTTCAACAGGTGAGTCATCTAATATTAATTCAAATTCAGTTACAAATCTTGCAAGTCATTTTGACACTTCTACGGCACGCTTATGGTCTAAAATATCTGATTTAATAAAGGACTCTAATGATAAACTACTAGAACAAATGATCTATATAAAAGAAGATATAGAAAACATACGCCAGGACATACGCGAGTCCAAGGAAAAACAGCTATACATGGAGAAGGAAATTAAAAATTTACAACAACAATTAGAACAACAAAAAAGTGAAAACGAACTAATGCAATTCAAAATAGATTCTTTAAATAATGATTATAATTATAAAAAAGTAATAGTATACAATTATCCTGTTGAAAAATCTATATCTACATCAGAAATATATAAGTTTATGACAAATGTACTTAATATTAATGACATATCCCAATCTGATATAATAGAAACAAACTTAATAACAAAGAAACCTAACATAGTAGTAAGAATAATATTTAATAATAAGCAAATCCGTGATAAATTCTGCTATACTTTTATTCAAAAGAAACAACTAATAAATACATCAAATGAATGGAAAGACATGCAAATGGCACCAGAATTAACCAAAAACTCAAGATTAAGAAGGAAAAAGTTACTCCCAATTTTTTTATGAATGGCGAAAACAAAAAGATCAAGTTAAACTTCATAACGATATATTAATAATAGTAGAAAAAATAACATATAGTTTAAAATTGTGTAAATTGGTTTATGTAAACAACTTTCATCCTTATAGTGACCAAATAGATAGGAACAGCTGATACCATGACAAACAAAAATATAATCATTTTAATAGAACCATAAAAAATAATCAAATGGTTTCCATTGTAAACTGGAATGGTCAAGGAATAAAAAATAAAATGTCATCAATAGTTAAAATTTGCGCTAAATACGAACCGGATATTTTAGCAATTACAGAAACTTGGATTACTTCAAATTTATAATATAACAAAAAATTTTTCAACGATTATATAGTGGAAGCGATACAAGCACTCCAAAGGAAAATAAACCAAATAAATTTGTATTTCAAGTCCAAATATTTAGCAATTAATCCAAGCAAAACTAAAATAATTATATTTCGGAATAACAGTAAAATATCCATCAATGAAACAAAAATTTATCTCGAAAAAATTTTACTACAAACAGTGAATGAAATAAATTACCTAGGAGTTAATTTCGACTGGAATCTAACATTTAAATCGCATATATTTAAACTTAAAAATAAAGTTAAACAAGCAATAGATAACCTTCTATTTTTGTGCAGCAAATTAAAAACTTCAGATTTAAGAATACATATGAAACTTTACAGCTCGATTATTAATCCAATGTTATTTTACGCCAGTCCTATTTGGTGCTTGGACTATTTCTACCAACTCGAACAATTTCACATTTATTATCTACGCAGACTATTTCACATAGAAAGAACAGTACCGGGATATGCACTACGTCATGAAACAAATCGAATATGGTTATTCTCGTTTATATTAAAGCGAATTATCAAATTCTTCTACAAATTTAATTTCAAAGGTGATAATAATTTAACTATTTTATACCATGAAAAATTAGACAAAGTAAACTACAAAAAAAATAAACAACTATGGTATAATAACTAAACTATCTTCAACTCCTTTGGAGTATCAGTTCTATTATTTAAAGATAAAATTCAAGATTGGAAAACAGGTTATTCATTAATGTTAGAATCAGCTATAGCTCAATCTATAACAAAAGATCAGGACTCTCTTTATAGCAGTAAATATCACTCGTGGTACTTGGATACATTTGAAATACCTTCAATGCAATCATATATATGGCAATCGGTAAATTTGAACATAAAACGATTTATAATGCAACTTCGTCTAAACAAATATTCGCTGTATGTTAACAATACTTAAATAAGTTTACTAACTAAATGTTTTTTATGTAATGCTGACGTTTTGACACCTTACCATTTGATATTAACATGTCCAAAGTTAAAGGAACTTCGTGAACATTATGATATAAATAGCACTTATAAATGCAACTCGCTAATAGAATTGTTAAAAAATTTTAACAATATGAGTAAAAAAGAATTATATAATATTTATAATTATTTTTGTAAAATAATAGAAACTTATAATAACAAAATAAATTAAATTAAAGAATATGTGAATATGTACGCCAGTAATAAGTGCAAATTAAACAATTAATGGAAAAATATTGTTTTAGTAAAGATAAATATGGACACATGAAACTACAACCCCTTGTAATAGGGAAGTAATTCCTATTAGACAATAAACTTTTTCTGATTTCTGATTATTAAAGAAAGATTTGTCTGTTCTTTTTCAAATTAAACCAGTAAATTGAAAATAAAAATTTATATCAACATTTTTATAAATATTATATATATATAACAATTATATTATATTTATTATTTATAATTATATTATTATCAATGTTTCACAATTTGTCATTTATACTCTATTGTTTCTTATAAAACGTTTAATAATATTTGCATTAATATCAATACATTTCGTGCAAATAAAGCAATTTTAAAAACAGAAAAATAAACACAAAATTCTTTGAAATATTCTCTTAAATATTTATATTTAATTTAGTTCAATTAATAAAATAATCTGCTGTATAATTTTCTTCATTGTAGATAAATTATTTAGCCTATAAATAATTTCATATATTCCTATTCACGTGTTAATTATAAATTTATTCATGAAAATAATAAGCTTATATTTATTCTAATATTTATAGTTTAAATAATGAATTAAATATAGTTTAATCAGTGTTCTTCTATTAATAATTATATAATTAATCAAACTAGATTGAAAATTTAGTTAGGGGAAAAGCTGTATTATAGAACAACGACCATTAAAAAATTATAATTTTTATATTTATTTCATTATACATACGAGAGAGAAATATAAAATTAACACATTAATTAAAACAATTCTTAATAAATTACAATTTTTTTTTTTTTTGCTCATTTTATCCATAATTGCTTTATTTTCTTTTTTGACAGTTTAATTAAGTATGAACACTTCCAAACAATAACTTAAATTAATAGGAAGTTTATTTTAATTTCAAACGTGATCTTTCGCAAGACACTCGAGTTGATTTTACAGTTAAAACGAATTTATACACTACAAATGCAACATTGCATAACAACAAAACATGCAATTTTTACAAGTTTTGTAATTTTTAGCAATCTTTCTACCTAATTGTGAATCGTCATCTGTATCAGAATCTTAATATTTATATCGTCACAATGCCAGGCTACAATTTTTAATCATAGTTTTAATTTATTTCATTTAAAATATATGTTCTTCACCTCAAATTAGTACTGTAGTATCTTGCCCCCATTACAACATACTTTTCCCTTATTAATGAAGTCGTGCAGGTCATCTATCTAACTCCTTTCATTGTAAAGTTTTTAATTGATTAATAACGTGAATTCCGATACAAACCGGACGTTTCTGTATAGTTAATCGGGGGTTTCTTTCTCTAAGCTTTTCATATCTGTTTTTCAATGTCATTTATCTAACATCATTCTCGAGATTCAGGACAGACAAACGGACGAAAGTGGAAATTTATAAGACTACAATTTTTTCAAATTACAGCCTAAAAGTCATTATAAATTATAAATTATGTTACTCGATCTATGATTTATAAACATTAATTCAAAAATTTCTTTACGTTTACACTTTTGCTCCTTTTGTTTTCTGTTAACAAACATGTCAACTTTTCTCAATTTCTTCATTTATATCTACGTCTCGACCAACCGTTCCTCTGTATTCTATGAATCTCACGAACGTGTAGCATCATAAATGCAACAATGTAACAAGCGAGACACGAATACAACACAACATTCTTGCTATAAAAATAATACAAAATTCCGAAAACATTTTATTCTTATATGGCACACTTAAAGAGGAAGATCCTGTATCTCGTGAGCCACTCCAACGCTGATTATAAAATGTTTATAATACTGTATGTGTTACCGCTAAAGCTCGAAAGCCGTTAATGTGTACATTACCTAGCCAATCTGCAGATTAACTAGGGTGATCCGTTAAAGTTGCGAAAATTGTTCCATTTCTCAAATTATCTAGGTAATGTGCAGAGTATCTTTGCTGGAACAACGGCAACGTTTCTGTACGCTTAAATTAACATAATATTGTTTATCCTGTAAATGTTTGTCCGCTGGAGAAATATTTTTAATAAAATTGAAGACAAAACTGTCCAAAAAGGATCACCATTTATTTTTTGTGTTCCAAGACTAACACATTCTCGGCGACTGACCTTTCGTTATAGGCTGCTTGTCGCCGGAAAATTATAAAGAGTTGTTTTAAAAAACACAAAACACATTCAATTAAAATTACAAAAATTTCTGAAAATAGAACTGGTGACAAACAGTTGTCTTGCTTACATCCATCTATACCTTTTTTGGGGGGTTTTGGCTGCTTTTTTTCCAGCCAAAACCCCAAAAGAATTAACAGATTATTATAATTATTACTAACCAAATTATTAGAATAGGTTAGGTTAGGTTAGAACGTGCGTCCCCACTGTTTTCTTTCTTCTGTTTGCTGGAATCAGAGACGAGCCGCCATTTTAGTCACCATAGGTAACATTAACCAATTGTGCTTACTTATTAGTGTAGTCTAAAGATTGGATTAACCATTTCAATTACATAGCAATTCTTTTTTGTGATAAGCACACTTATTTGTGGTACATTTATTTGTGGCAAAGATCTTATTTTCACTTTACGGAGTGCCTAGTACGTAATGTGCAGATTACCTAGATACTCTGCACATTACCTAGGTAATTTGAGAAATGGAACAACTTTTCGCAACTTTAACGGATCACCCTAGTTAATCTGCAGATTAGCTAGGTAATGTACACATTAACGGCTTTCGAGCTTTAGCGGTAACATATGTAATAAAATATTGTTTAATTTATTTTACAAGTTAAAGAAAATTTTAATGTAGAAACATTATTTTAAAATAATCTGTATACAAAATTTGATTCAATTTTATATATTTTTAAAAAAAAAAAAAAAAACTTTATTTTATGTGATAAGATAACTTTTAAAAGGAAAGAAAATTGAAAAAGAAAATTATTAAAAATTTTGTGAAATATGAAGCACGATATTGAACGAAATATAAATGTATAAACTTCATTTATTTTCACACTAAAAAAATCTAGTTTCATATAATATACTATTTCTTTAGGCAGATAAATCATATCCGTTGCCAAAAAATTTTAAAGTAAAAGATTAAATTAATTTATCAAAATTAAAATAATATATATGTGTATTAGTTAGAGAATATATTAACTATGATATATTGCTATAAATAATAAAATATTGTTATTATGTATGATAAATTTTATAATTATCTTAACAACATTAATAACAACATTTTTCTAGTTTATAATATAAAATTTTATTCTATTATTAAAAGTTAAATCTTATTTTTTTGACAGTATTATAATTATTTTTCAGAATAAACATTTTATTAAACATACATGATATTTTGAAATTTAATTTATGTTAATTATTACACATTATACTGAAAAAATTATAAAAGAAATAATTGTCTATCGATCCAAGATGACCCCTCAGATAAATCAATTGACCGCTCGTGGGTCGCTTGTGATTATGTTAGGAATTCCTCAATCTATAGTATCAAAGTTTTATATAATATTTAATACGTTAAATACAATAATTTCGTAAATTATTCCTGTTATCTGTTTTTGTTTTATTATGCTTTACGTTATCATATAAATTTGAAATTTAGATGATAATTTGGTTATAAAATTCTTCATACTGATAACAACGTAAGTATTCCTAATACTGTATTTTTTTTATTAAAATAAGCTAAAATTCTAATTTATTTCATTTCGATAATAAATATTATTTGTAATACACTATAAATAATTAAACTAATAGATTAAGACAAGATAATTAGTATTTAGTCTTTCACGCTTAAATACTTTATACTTAAATGGAAGATTGTTACATATAAATGACAGCAATATACAAAAACTAATTGTAATATTTTCCCGAAGTTACAAACATTTGACAGATGTATTAATATTGATTCTAATTAACAATGGTGCATATGTAAATGTGATAATAAAATTGGCAGAATGACAAATAAATTGTCCGGTATGTAGTGTTTTATGTTTTGAATTCCATATGTTTCGTATTGCATATAAAACTTCTTATTACAAACTTATATCCTGTATGTATTTTAAGTTTCGATTTATGGCTAGAAACGTCTGATGATTACCTTAAAAATGCCTCAAATATACTTGCAGCACATAGCTTCTTCAGCATGCAAACGTTTTTGGTTTCTTAAGTGGCCCTCTTTAGATATAAGAACAAGTTCAAGTGAATTTAAAAGATCGAATAAATTTCGCCAGGTGAAAGACGGTTGAGGTCCACTTAAGAGGCCGAAATCGTTTGTTTGCTGAAAAAGCTATCTACAGAAAGTAATGTTTGAGGAGTTATTTTAAGATAATTATTACAGTCGACCCCCCTATAATTACGATTCCTATAAAACTACGAAAAAATTGTGACCGGTATCCGTAAAAAGAATGGAACGTATCTATATCTTATAGGGGGGTCGACTGTATATTATTTACAGTTTCAGCTTGGATGAGTTTTGATAGAAACATCTATTTAATAATACGAAATTCTTTTGTTATACATTAATTTTAACCAGGAAGAATCTTTTTTAAATAGAAAAGTAGCCATTTTATTAATAATTTTCGACGTATTTTTAAAGTTCAATTTACTTAGAATATATCATTATTAAATAGTTATTACTTATTTTTTAAATAACTTTTATTTGGAGTTGAAGTCCTTTTACAAAAATTAAAGAATATGTTATTCACATGCTTATCTTCCATACTCTTACAGAATGCAGTATATTCATAAAGATATTATATAAAGCTACCACACAAAGTATTGAAGTATAAACGGCTTACAATTGATTATTTGATATTGATACAGTAGCCCTATTTTAAGATTGTTAATTTTGTTTTTTGTTAATTTAAAAGTTAATTTTTTGCAGAATTGGAGTCGATGGATGTTAGAACACAACGCTATACGTGGGTGATCTGCCAACGAAAGCTGCCTCTAGGATGGACTTTTGTGCGAAATTGGCCTCTATTTAATTGTTAGATAGGAAAAGAAAACCCTGTAATCTACCCATCAGTCCGTTAGTGAGGCGCAAATCCACGACCAGCATTCAGTGGTTTCATCTATTCAGTCAATGATGGGCCCAATTTTTTATGTGCTGCGACTGATATAATAACGCTGATGCACATGGAATTATATAGTGGATCAAACTCTAGTGTTGTGGAATAAACGGTGTCCACGATCAGAGTAACCAACTGAAACGTTCCCTCTTAAGATTTTGAGAATAGGGCCTCCAAATATTGTGAAAAATTTTATTTTTTCACGTCAATCTGCAAATAACTATGGATTTATTCGAAGCGTATTTTTAAATCCAGGAAGGTTTATTTTACTTCTAAAGATACAGTACTTAGTTTAAATTTAAGGTTCGTAAAAAAATATATCACAATAATAAAAATTCGCTGTTTTCTACTGATAATAATTATATTAACTAATAAAAAAAAATTAGTAATAAAATTGTACTTAAATTTTCAATTAATTTGTAGGGTATTTGAATTAAAAATACTGAATATTAACATCCATATTCTGAAGATAATTTCATACAAATAATAAACAGTTTCGGATTAAGCAAATTTTAAAAGGTTTTCTTCTTAAATAAATCATTTAAATACAAATATTTCAATATTAAATTTATACATTTTATTCATATTAAAATTAACTTAATATTCTTAAATGTGTTTGTTTAATTCTAGCTAAAGAATGTTTTATTCATTAGTTCTTTTACACGTGTGTGATCATGAATATAAACTGAAAATTAATAAAAATGTTAATTTATTATAAAGTTTTTCAAACTATATTAATTTTGTCTTTATTTAAATCTGTATATTATAGTAAAAATTATCTTATTATTTTAATGTAATTAAATATAATATGATGGGATTATCATATTGTATGGTATATAAGACGTAACTACTTCTGTCAAAAAAAAAAAAATGTCAAAAATCTTTCTGCTTCTTATACGTGAAGTTGTGATCTCTCATAGGCTAAACCAGAATACGGTTTTAAAATATTTGGGATCGAGCAGAGCCTTAGTAATATTTCTGTAGCCCTTGGCAATGCTTTACATTTTTCATCCTCAGGGCATAAATGTTTACGAGGCGTGAGAGTTGCTAAGCGTACCTCACGCCTCACGCCACTTTTCCTGTTGCCAATGCATTTCTACGGCTTTGCAGCCGAGTGCCAAAGGCTCGAGATGGTTGGAGATATATTTTCAAACTCATCGTAAATTCGGCCAGGCTCACAATGAGGACGACTGGTTGGTGAGCGGCGAAGCCCGAAATACCCAGAACAGTCCATCCATGAAAATTTCCTTTGGTATTTTTTCTCCTATATTTGATTCCAAGTCCCAAGAACGGTAGGTTGTAACACTTTAATCAACCGCCTCAGCCATTCAGTTATGCACAGTTTGATTTTATGACTTTATCTGCAGTGGTAAAGAACCTCTTCATGTTTTAATACTCGCCCTCCGTTCCTGTTTAATTGTGCTATTCATAGTAACTGAATAAATTTCCTTTTTTTCCGATTTATGGTATAATTTCGGGTTTTCAAAAGTTTTTGCTGTCGGCTATTGGTTCATTCATTTAGAGAAAAGAATTATATTCGTATTTTCTGTGATGATACGCGAAAAAACAGAAAAAATGGACGTTTAATCGTTTTCCTACGTGCAAGAATTTAAGAAGTTATAGATTATTTTCCGTGCTCCTTCAATTTTTTATATATATTTTAAAGTATATAATTGAATTCATAATTTCAACTTTCTTCAACAGTGTTCTCTAAAGAATGCATTTATTACAGTTAAACGTTTCACGAATATCAGAACAACTAAATATACCGTTGTTCTATTACACTGGAACTTTTTGAATATTTTGTGTCATCGAGTGTTACGGTAGTGACGCCCCGCCAAGTAAAATTGTCGCTGACTATATATACAGGAATCAAAGTTGCCGATTTTCGGAGGACGATTTCTCCGTCCGCCGAAAACCGAAATAATTCAGAATATTACGTTCGAAAGGAAATTGTTTTCTTAGTTAGTGGGCAAAATTTAAAGATTTTCTATAAAGCGGTTGCCGAAATATCAGCGATTGAAAAGTGCAAAAATTCACCAAAGAAAGCTGTATTTTCTTTTTTATCCGGTAGTGCATGCTCCTAGAGAAATACTACCGGTCTAGAAAGCTCTAATCTTACACTTGCTTGTAGTATAATGTAGAAAAGAATAAAAGTACAGGTAAAAATCTTGTGGGTACCGTACAGGTAAAAATCTTGTCAGATCAGTCCGTATCAAATTTTAATTAAAGATAAATAAACTTATTCAGAATCCTTTAGGAAATGCAGCAAATAAAAACATCCTAAAAGTGAACGTATATAATAACAATTCGTTTTCAAGGAATTAATAAATTATCATTTATTAACTTTATTTTATTTATTAATTAATCAGAATTCGCAGTAGTAAATTCGAAAGACAAACGTCAAAAACGATTGTAAATTATTTAATGTAACGAATTGCTCTGTTGGATTTTTAATTATTTAAATTTTCATTTTCTTTCTTTTCAAATGTTACTATTACGCGCACTCAAATGTAAATAACATTCGTAATAAATTAACTAGATACGTTGTTTTACGAATCTGAGTTTTCAAAGTGGTAAAATAATTTTTACTTTTCCTGTTCTGTTATATATAACAGACGTAAAGTTTCCATATATTGAGATACTACATGTAGGAAATATCGGCAAACAAAAAAAAAGGGGGGATAAAAGAAAATTAAGTATTTTAATAATAAAATTATGATTTATTTCCGATAAATTTAGGTGACAATTAATAATAATTTAATCCAGTACAATGTTATCTAATTTAGATAATTATTATCAATACGTAATTGAATATAATGCCTTATATATATTATTCATTCATTATGTCTGAATTTTATCTGTATGCAACTTCTTTTATAATTGACGTTTGTAAGGAATCTGCTTTGATAAGTTCAATGAAATTCAACGATTATAACACATCCTACCATGGCCAAAAATGGAAGACTGTAGTTAAATGAAACTTTTTATTGTTGGAAAAAAATATTATTGTCAACGAAGATTTTATTTTATTTTTAAAATGACTTAATTTTTTTACATAAAACTTTTTCGTTTTTTTTATTGTTTACAAATGTGAAATAGGACAATTGTGCTTTCATATAGGCGTAGGACATCTATTGTAATTGTAGGACATGTGGAAACCTTAAACATAGTACGGCAATAAAGAAGTGACTACCAAGGTTTTTACATTATTTGGACTCGGGGGACCATGAAATGTCTTCGGGTTGTTTTCTGTAAGTATGGGTGTTAAGAGATAGATGATATTAAATTTTGGTGGTTAAAGATCGACGAGGTGGAGAAATAAAGGAGGCTCGTTTGTCATATCTCGATAGTGTCGAACTTAATGACGATTTTACTCATGTTTAGCATTTACATTTTTTTTATATAAAACCCATTCCTACCGTCAAATTTTATCTTTTTTCCATTTTATAATAATTAAAAATATCATAACAGTTGGCGCTACACACAGTTTTAAATGTTGCTAGGAAAGTTAAGCAACTCGTTGCTGAATTTTTAATAATTTTCATTCATCATAAATTACTACAAGTTTTTCTAATCATCCATGTAAGCTTCGCATGTTTACCCCCAAGGCACTTGGTAAAATTGTTTCATTTGTTTTCAAGAATTATTAATGTCTTTTTATTAAAAATTATTTTATTTCATATTTTATTTTCATAATGTATTATTTGGCTCACCAGTGGCCAAGCGGTTCTTTACCCTAAACACTGAGGAGTTCGATCGTGTGGGTTCGCGCCTCGTCTAGGACAGACTGGCCACGTTTAATTTTCCGGGCTTTTTCACGTTTGTAACGTCTGAACAGGGGCTAGTTGCCTTTAAAAGTCCTCCCCACGTAATATCGAATATTCAAAGAAGACAACTGAAAATCACTCTAGTAATCATTTGCCCAGGAATCACTTTGGAACAAAATTAATCATCAACGTCAGCGTGACCTGATATAGCACATGAAGAATGTATTATATATATATGAAAGAAGATATACATATATTTTTAATCCCTAACATTATCAATGTTTTTGGGTTTATTATTATTATTAGCGATACGATTGACAACATCATCGTCAATTAATAATTGTTATGCAATCATATAATATACAGCAATTAGATTTTACACGTAAATTTAATACAGTAATCCATAAAAAAATAATAACAAATAAGTTTTGAAAGAAATTAATTTTTGTAAACACTTTTCTTATAAAAATTTTAAAAGTTTATTATTTTCAATATTGAAATTAGTGATCAATAAACTTTGTAAAGTAAAACTTGAGATTTTTACCATCTCTTGGAATTCCTTTATATATATATTTGTCTTTTCATTTTCGAAAGAATGTCTTCGTTCGTTCTTTTCGACTGGAATGTGTATATTTGGTTATTCATGTTGTTAATTTAAATTTTCTAAACTTTTTATCTACGATGAATTCACCCATTATTCGTACTTTTTTAAAAAATAAGTTAGTGTTTACCATTCAAAAAGAATCTTAATATTTAACTTATTTAAATTTTGGTAAGAGTATTGATATTTGAAGCTAATTTTTAATTTTTTTTTTTTAAATTAATTAAGTTAATAAAATATAAACCTAACTTAACCTAACAAAGTGGTAAAAATAAAAAAAATTAATAAAAAAATAATATATGCATGTAAAATAACACATAATATTTTAATTTTCTATATATTTTTCTATATAAAACTTACATCAATCAATCTGTACAGGAGATTGTGTACTATTTCACATTATAAGCTTCTATTTTCAGTCAGTCTTACACAAGGAAAAAGAGATTAGTCAATACCTCTACATTATCAAACTATGTGATTATTTTTCTTTCTGATACTCTCTCATTTTTCTTCAAAGAGACATTTCTGTAATGAGTGATGTCTTAGTACATAACCAAGAAATTGAATTTATCTAATCTTGATTAAATTTATGACAGTTTTATCCTTTTTCATTATTTCTAATATTATTTATTCTTTATTTGAAGTCCGAGGTATTTTTGAAGTTCTCCTATAAATCAATATGAAAGCTTTGAATAAAAATGTTTTTAAATATTAAAAAAATTTCGAATAATTCGTTAAAACTTTTGTCAATTTTATAATAATAATAATAATAATAATAATAATAATTATAAAATTATATTAGTTTACAGCATATAAGACGAACCGCCTTTGTAACAGGGAATATTTACGAAAAAGTATTCAGTGTATTTTAAAAAAATAGCTATTTAATTATCATTTTTTGGCAACTATGACGTTATATAATTGGTATATTTCCCCCCCCCCACCATAACAGTAAAAATTTAAATAGTGAAAGGAGTGTGCCACATACTTAAGTCAGTCTTTAGTTAATTAGTTTGAAAGTGATGTTATATTTAAGTACAAAATATAAATTTTTATTAGAGCGGTAGAAGAATAAGCCAAATATTTCATTTAAAACTATTTAACTTATTCTTTTTATCTAGGTCTAGCAGCTGGTTCACTAGAAAGATTCCCTTAGAACAGCTGATACTCCATTGACACCAGTCTCTTCTTACAGATCCAATGAAATTTAGTTTTTACTATTTTTTCGGGTTTGAATTATTGTATTGATCATATATATATTGTTCTTCTGTATTTCAGGAAAATTATCAGAGTTAAAAAATATATTTTAATTAACTTTTTATATTTTTAATACAGTATTGTCTTTTGTTAATTAATAAAAAAAAAAGTTATTCAAAGACAAATCTCGGAAAAATAAATTATAATTAGAAGATTGTTTTTAATAAAATAAATAAATACAGAAAATGATAGTAAAAGCTACATTAACTTCATTTAATTTAATAAATAGAATATCATGCAATTAATTTTTCTATAAAATTTTAATGAGAAATTCATAAAAGATGATAAAAATAACATTTTTTCCAATTAAATTATATAACGATGTAAATCGTATTTTGTTTAAAAGTAGCTTTTTATTTAACCTCAAGCAAAATATAGACTTTAATTAGATTGTTGTGTACTATAGAAGGTATTAATTCAAAGGAAAAGTATTGATTTGAAAATAAATAACGATTATTATCATGAAATATCGTCTTCATTGTTCGCTCAAGCTTGGAGTCTGTGTTGCGGATTTAATGCATAAAATAAAGTGAGGCAATATAACTTGCAATCTGCTTATGAAGCATACAAATGAAGCATACAAAAGTTTACAGTTAGCATTTAAATATGCTGGCGTAGATGATAGACGGGTAAGTGAATGAAAAGAATCTTCGAAAAGAATGTATTTATATTAAACACGTTTTTCATACAGTATTTGTAAACACTGTTTTGA
Organism: Centruroides sculpturatus; assembly: GCF_000671375.1. Classification (NCBI taxonomy): domain Eukaryota; kingdom Metazoa; phylum Arthropoda; class Arachnida; order Scorpiones; family Buthidae; genus Centruroides; species Centruroides sculpturatus. Next base: position 505,620 of record NW_019384841.1, read on the forward strand.
ATTGCAACTTGTCAAAAAGAACTTTAGTAATGACACCTAGGAATAAGAAAATTGATGTTATGTTTAGTTGTATAAAGAATTTTGAAAATATTTTTTATTAGACTAAACAAGAATTATATACCATACAACTTCTTAAAATGTTAATAGATAATGATATGAACACGAGATTTCGATACCATTTTTAAAATTTAATCTGTTGCAAAGGTAAAAAAAAGGTTACCAACAAATAAAAGATAATAATTCTGAAAGAGACTGCATTTAGAAATGAGATTAAGGTATCTCAATACACTGTTTGGAAATTGGTAAAAGTTAGTAAACATCTGAAGTATTTTGGGATAACTAAAATTTGCCAATGATAAAATAGCGGCAAGAGTAGCTTGAGCAAAAGAGAAGAATGGAAATCTGTAATATTCAGTATTATAAGGAAATTTAATTTAGACGGTCCTGATGCATTTCAACGCTATTAACACGATCTCCGAAAGGAAACTAAAATCTATGTGCCAGCAAAGCGGATGGTTAGCTATGGTACGCTGGTTTAGCTATAGCCGCAGGACCAATGTTACATTCATACACGGTAGAATGAACCAATACAACTTCCAAGACATATTGGTACAGCATTGACTTCTCTTTGGAGAGAAGATAGTTGATCTATTTTGGAAATTGCAGCAAGATAATGCTACTCCTCACACTGCCATATCTACTTAAGTCTTCTTTTTGAAAAATGGGATCCAAGTAATTCCATAGGCAGCTTGCTCTCCCGAATGCAAACCAATTAAAAACGTTTAGAGACTATTAGAAAGGAAAGTATTTACTGTTCGTAGTTAGTACAGTTCATCTGAAGACTTGAAATGGGTAATCATTGACAACTGGAAAGAAGTTTACGAACTTTATCTGAAAAACCTAGTTAACCACTTCATCATATCTTGCAAATAGTAAAATAATAAATTAGGGATCAGAGAAATTTCAAGTAAATTAGAAAATGTAGATTGTTTCTTAATTTTCTGTCGCATTTTATTAAAATGTAACTATAATAATATACGTATTTATTCTTAAAACTATTGTTTGTATGTATTAGCTAAATAATAATTGATGTAAAAATTGTTTTTATATTTAATTAAATTCACTAAGATATAAAAGTCCGCTTAAAAGTGATTCCATATAAGTTAAATCTTTTATGTTTGTAATTTTAAACCCGATAAATGTCCATGTTCTTCGGTATTATCTAAGTTTTAGGTTATCCGAGATAGAATCCGTCCGTATTAACTCCGATTATCGGGATTCTACTGTATTTAATTAATTTGCGAAATTATTTATCACTACGTTGTCGTATAAAATGGTATATTAATTTGTTACTTTTGTGATAAATATTAACAATTGAATAAAGTATATAAATTTGTTTAAATAAATACAGTAGTTTGCAATCTGTAGGCACGAATATGTTCATAATTTAACTTCTCGTTATAATTATAAAATCATATATTATATTAGTCCTATAAATTATAAATGGCACTATCGTTTGAGAATTACGAAATGAAACAAAAATATATTAAGCAATATTTAGCGAAATGTGATAACTTACTCAAGAGCTTACTATTACTATTTATTGGGACACTATGGCCATGGGCCTTTTATAATTTTGTGAGGCCGGGACCACACACCCCCCCTCGGACGGAAACCGGCTGTCGAGCTAAAGTCAATATATCGGTGACTTATTACGTAAATAGGACCGGTGTGACCAAGGAACGGGGTGCGAGACGATTTAATTGTCGCATTCCAGCCCTAATTGACAGATTCACGGTCGTCAATCGTGAGAACGATCGAGGGATCGACCGTCGGGGAAACTTTGGACGGTCACCTTACATCGAGTTCAAAGCAGGTCCTGCTGACACTCCTGTGGAGGGGGCGGCGGCTGAGACAGCTTTCGCCTCTCCGGGACCGAAAAATAGACATTAGGTGACAATTTACGAGACCGTCATCCGGGAGAGGGCTTGACCCGACTCCGGAGGAGAATGGCCCGGACGGGGGTCATCTCGGCGACCCCTCGGCCCGAATCGCGTCCCTGGCAACAGACCCGGGACCAATAGAAGCGCAGAGGGACCAACATTCGGACCAACCAAAACTTCGGGATTTCGGGAGGGAAAAGATTATAAAAGCCCGAGGTCCCAAGGACACGGGGAGGTTGGGAGCTGGAGATTCAAGTCCGACGACTTCATACGAACGGATCCGAAATAATCGAGGAAGAAGAAGACTCAGAAATCCAGTAACGGACGGAAGGAACTCACTCGACTTCCCAGTGCCCAATTCTTCCACCCTTTCCCACCTCCAAGCATCTACCTATATCGTCGGAGTACGGACCCTTTTCTTCGTTTTATTTGTGCTAACCTATCATCGGAGAACGGACTACCCGGCGAGCTCCTCTCCAGTGACGGACGCCTGACGACATTCTGACGTTGTGTAACTCATTGTAAGCATGAATTCCAATACAAATAAACGCGTTAACTGTGGAAATACGGTCTCTGTGTGAGTCTTTGCGTCCAGCAAACCGCGACCCCCATACGGAAAAGGCTTTCTCGTGTCATCCTGACAGATCACGGGTAAAGCGAGGGTCGTAACCTTTTCACCCCCTTAAGGGCTCACATCACTACAGTGGTGCCACCCCAACCACACAAGGGCTCCTAAAACCCCACAATTTTCTAAAGCTTGGACTGTAGAAAAGAAATGGGAGGAAAAGAGAAGAAACTGGAAAAGGTTGAAGAGGTTTCAGAATTATTCTAAGTAAATACGAAGGTTTAGGAGTTGGAAGCGGCGTAGAACAACGATAATAACATTATAAAATTTCCACTCGCTAAGTTTTCCTCCACGTATCTATAAGGATAATGGTTTACCCTTACAACTAAAGCAACAATTGATGATTTATTTCATCCTAAAGGATGGATACAGTCAATACATGCATGAATTTCTCATCAATTTTTTGACACAGATTAAAGGATAATTGTAAGCCATATTAATTGCTCGAATTATTTATGTCCGTAATGGACTGGATAAATAATCCTGTTCTTATTTCTGCTATCTCTGTGATTTCGATGTAAAAGTTTCCTTTTCCTCTGATAGAAATAAAGAACATGATTACATAAACGATAGAACGGTAAGCCATTATTATTATTGAAACATTTCCGTACATCCTGAGAGTCGAAGTTTGTCATACTTTTTTTAGCAGAAATTCGAGGACGTTACACTCAAAAATGCTCACTCTTGTATTGATGGAATGACAAAAATTCATCCATCTGAAACACGTTTTCATAGAAAAAAGTGATTATAGTTTATTTAGTGAAAGGGTTATCTACTTTATAATTAAAATGAATAAAAATCTATAGATATGAATAAGGAATAGAAAAATTACATCTAGTTTCGAAAATTAAATTCAATAATAACCGATATAACAAAATGAAAGATTCAAAAAAAAAGGGCAGATGAAACACTTAAAAACTTTTCATAATACTAATTACAAATAACATAGTTTAAGACAACAAATAACATAAAAATTAGTAAAAATAATTACGTTCGACTTATAAACTATTATTAATTTGTTAGTTGATGTCAGAATTTCGGAAATTTCAAATTAAAATTAGAAAGTTATATAGCATATACGGAACTCTTGAATAAATCTTTTAAATAATCGATATATGTATAATTTCGTCTCTAATTTAACTTTAGGCTTGAATTCATTTTCATTAAAGACATCTTATTTAAAAGCTAAATACATCTGATTGTTGTTTTATATTGCTTACAATTTAAAATTGCTTCTGGCAACATTTAATTCATTGGAAGTGAAATAGTGAAAGTATTTTATCATTTCTCATTTTTATAAATAATTAAAAATGTTTTATTTGTTATTTTTAAGAAAAATTCATGTTTGACAAATGATTACTGGTGAATTCAGAAATATAAATCCAATATGCATTCTTCCCCAAACTAATAGTTTCACGTTCACATTGAAAATCTATTTTATAATTTTAAATCTGTAATAATTAACTTTTTTATTTATTTATACATTTGTAAATATAAAAAGGGCAAACCTGTTGAAGGGCGCTGCTATTAAAAACCTGTCATTAGTATTACCAATTCGTTTATACAAAAATATTCTTTGTTTAATATACGTGTTAATTTATTTCTACTAAAGCTTTTAATTTGCAATAATTCCTTTATAAATGATTGTTTCTAAATAAAATTATCTTTTTCACTATTTTACACATATTATTATTAGTAGTAGTGTTGCAACGAATAGTATATTCGGCCTCAGGCCGAATAGCCGAATATTCAGCCAAACTATTCGGCTTGATTAACGCACGCATTACGAAAATTGGCACGCAAACCGCATTATAGCGAGGACCCTGCTCTCTATTGGCCCACTGTCACTACGCTTCACCAATCGCGTTAATTATTGACAGTTCTGACAAGAGTGTCATGGCAGTATGTGGTAAGTGATGATATCAAATGTGGATAACAATGAAATGACATATAGTCATTTCATTGTTATCCACATTTATTGTTATTCAATGAAATGACATATAGTCATGAAATGACGGAAAAGTGACGAATCGAAAGTATCGTGAGGGCGTATGATGTATGCATAGGCATACGTGGACTAGAGCCATAGAGGAAAGAGAAAGGGAAGAGCAAAGACGAGCGCCTAAAAAGAAGGATAGGCAGGGTCAGACCCTCAGATGTGCGAGGATTCTCCAACGATAGACGCGTACAGTACGTGTGCTGATCTTTGTAATTATAAANTTTTATCAACTGAATTCAAATCCAACCTCGCTCTTTTCACGTCCTTGTCCGACAAAATAATTAGATCTCTGCCTATTCGTGTCCAATGTGCACTTACGTACAGGGCGTAGAGACCGACTCTCTCTGGCTTCGAAGACCTTGCTCTAATTTGAATTGCGCACCGTGTTTATCCACATAAACAATGTCATAGGACGCCCGAAATTGGCTTATTGCACTTTATTTATATTCGAATTTTAGGTACAACATTGTGACTTATACCAAATAAATATTAAATATGTCTATTTTTGACAACTATCATTTTCTTAAACTGATTTATAAAATTATAAATCGCATTCGGAGAAACAAAGGAAATTATAGAGAACCAAATTTAGAATTAAAATGTTTATTGTGTCATATTATATATGATTAAATGTTTAATCGTGACAGAATAAATAAACCAGAAAATACTAAACTTAAATAAATAATTTACATTTTATATTTTATGTTTGAAATAGGATATTTGTAAACAAGATCATACGTACATAAATATAAATGAACATATATGTATATTTTCAATGATTTTTCAATTTATTATATGTCTCAAATTGAATGTAATAAAATAAATCCCTACTTAATAACGTTTAAATTGTATGTTATATGACCATAATTTGCTATTTAGAACAACGAAATAATAAAAAAAAATTTCAAATTTAAAGTCAACTTAGAACAATGGATCTCTAAATAAGCAAAACGTAAAATGCAAATTGAAAACTGTCGAGAAGAGTCAAGCAGATAATTTCCTTATAGAATAAACATATTATTGGCTAATTTCATACAGAACAAACATATCCTTTTTATTCTATTAGAAAGAATTTATCTTCAAAATAATAATAAGAGAGAAATGGGTTTGATTTATTATAATGACAATGAAGTACGGATAATTCACAATATACAAAACCATCCTCTTTTCAATGATATTTGACTTGCCGTGGAGATAGAGTTTGACAACATTTGTTAATAATTTATCAAATCAAATATATGTTTACAGAAAATTTGTTTGAATGTTTAGTTTGATAAATTATTAATAAACTTTCTTAAATTCAATCTCTGTAACTGTCTTATCGTTTATCTTCCTGTTAATAAATATTGATATAAAATAAAATTATTAATCATGATTAACATTTACAAGAATAGTTAAAATATCATTTGAAATAACGTTTTTAGTTTTAGTATTTATTGCCGTGCAGAATAGATTATTGTTAATGAATTACATTAAAAAATTAATATTGTAAATCCTTAATAATTGCATACATATTATTAAATATTTTTAATACTAAAAATTATTTACTGACTCATAATAAATAAGAATTTGTATTCAACTTAAATAGAAGCGAAAAAGTCTCTAAATAATTTTGAAATTTTATTGCCAAAAAAAATGCAATATCATAATTAATGTACCCCTATTCAACGTAGTCTGATGAGATATATAACAGTCCAAGCTGGCCCATATTGAGTTTATTATTAGCAGGCTTATATTAGTCTGAATTTAATTTTTTATGTTTCAATGTAGTCTGTATTTATTTTTGTTACAGTTAAATATTTATAAGGATCTTTAAGAATCTACAGGAATCGATGTGTGGAATCGTCCATAAATTATGTAACGCTATTTTCATACTTTTCAACTATCGTCTTATCCCTTGTAGTGGTCTATGAAAAAGAGTTGTGTCCAGTCTAAAAGCCTAACATGAATTGCGCTTCCTCTAAGACGAAAACTAATGAACAATATGAACTCTTTGGTGATGTACTAATACGACGAAAGACACGCCGTCGTTATCGTTTAGGATTTGTGGTCATTGTCGTCGGTGTTATGAACGCAGCCATACTGCATTCGGTAAGTTACTAAAGAATGTATATTGCTATATACTATACACAGTCGTAAAATTTTTTGAGTTCATTTCACGTAATAATAAGTTTAGCTGTATAACGTACTAAATCAGTAAAACTCTGTATAGTGCTTATCATTATAAGTTTCCGTAGTGTAAGATATGTACCGGTACACCTCGTTTTCTGAGGCATCAGAGAAAGCAAACCTTTAACTCGGACTTTCGTAAACTTGGACAACCTTTACCCCCTATAGTCCGAGTTAGTAGGATTTTACAGTATATCTTGAAACGTTTATTATACCTTTACGATTTTGAATACACGAAAATATATAGGCTACGTATTGAAGATTTTTGTATATCAACTCTTCTGTATAAAGACCCCTTTATAACATTGTTGATAATTTCGTTGTATATGAATTCCGTGTTGTACGAGTCAACATGAAATTCATATGGGGTTTCATACAAACAGAAATGTAAGTTTGAAATTGGATTTTATTTTTCTGAATGGCAATAGATTAATTTCATTTAAGTCTCACGTTATGTAGAAAGTAATGTATTTTTTGTAGTTAAACACACATTAAAAACTATTAAATAATTATAAACATTTCGAATAACATCCCATTTTAAGATTCAAATGTATAATAATATACAATGCTATTTATGTTTTAAATTTAAAAACTTTACATTTAGCATGTATATATGCTAGATATTAATATAATATATATTAATTTACATTATATATATAATGTAAATTAATTATTCAAATATTTATTTATATAAATTTTAACCTATTCCATTCTACAGTATTTACAGAATACAAAGTGTAAAATGTTATGAAATTTATGAAAAGCATAATAAGCTTATTATTTAAAGATAAATATTTATTAAAAGTGTATTTTTAAAAGTAGTTTAAATAGAATATCAATTATACTCATCATCATGGAAAAAATATATTTTCCTTCTTTTATTACTTTTGGCCAAACTATTATACCACGTAAATTAAGTTCTTCATTATAATAATTTTAATATAATGTAAGAGTTTACTTTTCATTTGTCATATTTATTCGTTTATAAATAAAATATATTCCTTATAAAAATTTCTCGAATGTTGTGAGAAAGTTTTCTCTTGTAAGAAAATACTTTTAATCAAAATATATTTGTACCTTTTTTTTTTATAGATTAAAAAATAAAATAACTTTTATTAGCAACTACTTTTTCTTTTAAAATATAGAAAGTAAAATAACTAAAATCTAAAACAATATACGAAAAATCTATCAGTTTTTTGTCGTCTTTTAATATTGTAGTTTTGAACGTTTTTTTAACAAAATAACAGAGATTATAAAAGAACGGATTGAACAATTTTCAACATTTAGTAAAGAAAAGGTGATATTTCTGTCTACAATTTTAAAGGAGATTATTGTAAATGGAGTAATAATCTATAATATGAATGAAAGTTGTTGTTTTTTTTTATATATTTCAAAAATTATTAGATTGCTTTAGAAAAATAAAATAAATCAGTTATGAAGAAAAACATGAAATGAAATTTTAACCCAGTTTGATTTTCAGCTGGTAAAAGGAGGATTCGGGATTTATTGTAACTATCGCCTGTAAAAATGCTTATTTAATAAATTATTCCTAATAATATATAGAAAGAGATTCGATACAAATCAAATTAAACATTACAGTATTATTTTTTCTTGAATTTAAAATGTATTATTGATAAACTAAAATGTTGTGTTGACGTCCGCATGGTTAAGGTGTTAATGAATTTATGATTAAATTTATAACTTTCATTGATGTTTAGTGTAAATGATTTTGTTTACTGTACAATCTAAATAAGTAAATTTAAGATGAAAATTAAATCTTGAATATATGATGGCTTTAGGAATTTCAAAATAAAATTAGATTTTGATATCATTTTTTCAAAACCAAAATTGTATGATGTATAGTTAATTAAATTGTAAAAATAATTATGTTATATAAAATATAAAAAGTTTTATATGTGGCTAGAAAGAAGATATTAACGTATATATATATATATATTTAAATACATTATGCACTAAAGTTTTAAATTTTTTTTCTGTGTAATGATACACAGCAGAATAATTACAATAAAATTTCATTTTGAAATATTATTTAATTTTAAATTTAATAATAGTTTATTAAATAATATTAAAGTTAATAAAATTCTTGAAAATTCAATATATATTATTATTATTATTATTGAATTTCGAAACGATGAAATTAAACTTTCTTAACTAAAAACCAAAAAAAAAAAAACATTTTTTAAAGTTGTTCACATAATTTGAATTCATAAATTAGAAAATATTAAAATTCAAAAATTAATAATAATGAAATAAATTATTTCTTGATTAAAATCAATAAAATTTATATTCCTAGTTTTTCTGGAATTTTTATTTGTTAAATGAAGAAAAACTTCAACATGATTTTTTGGGGGGAGCTTTTTGCATTTTAGCAAATTTTTCAATAACTTTTTGACAAAAATCTATAAAGATTTCTTTTGACAAGAATGAAATACGTTACAAAAATTTGCATTTGACTTATTTAAATATCGGAAAACTGGAATTTGCAATCGAATTTTAGATTTGATACATTGTTTAAGATATTAAACATTCATATATATACATATATATATTTTTTTTTAGAAAGATCAGTTAAATCTATTGAATATTAGTATTTATTGTTTCATTTATTCATTTATTTTAATATATTTTAAAATTTTCTATCAGTGAAAGATTTAAGACATTCATCATATCAGAAACTGAAATACAATAATAATTCAGTTTAAATGAAGGCGCTATTTAACAATTTATAGTTAAAGCATTATATTTTTATGACAGAAAGTGTCTTTAAATCTAAAATATTTCTATTTTAATATTTTAAGAACTTTAAACTAAGATTATCCAACAGAATGAGAACTGAAGTAATACTTTATATTTTTTTAAAGTATTGATAATGTATAAAGTTAGAGTTAATTAAATTTTATTTATTAAAATAATGTAGAAAATTCTAATTAATGATTTCAATTAAAAAAATTATATCCGAAAGAAGATAAAATTAACGAATTAGATCTAATTAGTTGTTTAATATATCAAATTTTCTTAACTAAAATACCATATTTAATATGAAACACTCTACACGATCTTACATTTTTGCTTATTAATAATTAAGTACAGAATAAATAAAATACATTTAATCTATTATAATTAATTATTGTATCATAACAAAGCTAAAAAATAAATGTAATATAAAACCAAAAATTATTAAAAACACTTGTAAATTATATAAAAAAAATCTTATTAAATTTTCTGTTTAAAACTTTATCGTATTCATAAGTTAAGTAAATATTTGAATATTTATTTATAAGCATTCATTTGTAAATTAAATTGAATATCAATTATATTCAGTTTCCTTTACTTAAATAAAGTGAGTAGGATATTAGTAAGTTTTTTTAAAAAAATGATACAGACGTTTATGTTTTTTAATAGTTTAATACTATACAGAGAGATTCAAAATGTCTTAAATATACTTTAAAGAAAAGCCAGGAATAGAAAAATAAGCCATTTTTTTACTTATGAACGTATAACTGCAACCACCACCCTAGTGTTCCAATAAACATGTTGTATACCTTATGTGTATTCTTTTACGTATGATTTTCCTATACTTCCAGCAACACCAAGTGACTTTTGTTATACATTATACGTTACCAAGCTATACATTCCTATATAAAAATGGTTTATTTTTGTATTTCTGATCTACCTGTAAGGTTCTTCTAAGATTATTTGAATAATTGTGAAATAACATTTTTTTTTTTTATTTTACTTAATGGTAATATTAATAATATACAATCACTTATTTGTTAATTAATTAATAAGGAAATAAAGTTTTGTTTATTATCATGTTATTTAATAAAATTATCGATGTTTATTTAACAAACAAAAGAAAGTGTATAAATTTATAGTTATTTTTTATGTAAATATTTATGTTTAGATCAAATTAAAACGTTATCTTAAAATATATTTGGTTATTAATCTTTTAATGGTTTAATGGTTCTTGGTTTAGTTATATCTTTAATACTAATGATAAAATTGTTTTTTTTTTTCGTTTAGTTTTAAATGGTATTAAAATAATTAAACATTGTTTTCTCTCTGTGTTGCTGGCTTAGTAAATAGGAAGGAAGTTTTTTCCCCTTGTATTTAAATACTTTCGTCATAAAATAATAAATAACTTTTTCTATTATTTACTTTTTAAATTGTGTTTGACTGAAATATACTGTAGGATATGTGTAGGATCTTTTGTTTAAAGGGGGAAAAAACATCAATTTTCATACACGGTATGTAAATAAATTATTAAAAAAATAATGTTAATAGACAGCTATATAAAAACATAATTTTAATTGTAAATTATTCATAATAAATATAAAATTTTATGTTTTTTTTTGCATTTTCTTTAAGCCATTTCCTATTTTTTTAATCCTATCCACTTTCTGTTTTTTATTTTAAATTTGTATTTAAAATTAGAAATAAATATTTATCTTATTTTATTAATAATAATAAATTTAAATAAAAATAATTAAAAAAGTACTAGATTTATAATCTTTTATCTCATTTATTTTTAAGGTTAATGAACTAAATTTTTGTTGTTACAATTATCTTCTTAATTGTTAAAACGGGTGTCGAGAAATATAAGTTTTAAAACAATTTAAATTTATAATTATATATCACGTTAATATGTCGAAAATAACGTTATATAAATCCGATAGTAGTTTATAATTTATGTAAAGACTTATTAAAATAGAATTTATGGTTATATGCATTTTTATGTACTTTCAAAATGCGTTGTCCTTATTTTCTGCAATCTCTGTCTACTTTTTTGATATAAATACGTATTTTAATATGCTAAAATCTTATCTTTATGGCTCTCGTACTATCTAAGAAATATTATAAAGCTTCTTTAAGTGTTATATTCTCCTTTTCAAGAATTTCAACCATTAGAATGGCAATAGACAATTTTCTTTGGGTCATTGAAAGTCACGGAGTGATAGTGGATTAAAGATTTTCTAGTAAACAAGATAACACAGAAATAAAGATAAATTTTAAAAGTACTCCTGTCATAAATGNTAATTAGTTGTTTAATATATCAAATTTTCTTAACTAAAATACCATATTTAATATGAAACACTCTACACGATCTTACATTTTTGCTTATTAATAATTAAGTACAGAATAAATAAAATACATTTAATCTATTATAATTAATTATTGTATCATAACAAAGCTAAAAAATAAATGTAATATAAAACCAAAAATTATTAAAAACACTTGTAAATTATATTAAAAAAATCTTATTAAATTTTCTATTTAAAACTTTATCGTATTCATAAGTTAAGTAAATATTTAAATATTTATTTATAAGCATTCATTTGTAAATTAAATTGAGTATCAATTATATTCAGGTGCCTTTACTTAAATAAAGTGAGTAGGATATTAGTAAGTTTTTTTTTTAAAAAAGATACAGACGTTTATGTTTTTTAATAGTTTAATACTATACAGAGTGATTCAAAATGTCTTAAATATACTTTAAAGAAAAGCCAGAAATAGAAAAATAAGCCATTTTTTTACTTATGAACGTATAACTGCAACCACCACCCTAGTGTTCCAATAAACATGTTGTATACCTTATGTGTATTCTTTTACGTATGATTTTCCTATACTTCCAGCAACACCAAGTGACTTTTGTTATACATTATACGTTACCAAGCTATACATTCCTATATAAAAATGGTTTATTTTTGTATTTCTGATCTACCTGTAAGGTTCTTCTAAGATTATTTGAATAATTGTGAAATAACATTTTTTTTTTTTATTTTACTTAATGGTAATATTAATAATATACAATCACTTATTTGTTAATTAATTAATAAGGAAATAAAGTTTTGTTTATTATCATGTTATTTAATAAAATTATCGATGTTTATTTAACAAACAAAAGAAAGTGTATAAATTTATAGTTATTTTTTATGTAAATATTTATGTTTAGATCAAATTAAAACGTTATCTTAAAATATATTTGGTTATTAATCTTTTAATGGTTTAATGGTTCTTGGTTTAGTTATATCTTTAATACTAATGATAAAATTGTTTTTTTTTTCGTTTAGTTTTAAATGGTATTAAAATAATTAAACATTGTTTTCTCTCTGTGTTGCTGGCTTAGTAAATAGGAAGGAAGTTTTTTCCCCTTGTATTTAAATACTTTCGTCATAAAATAATAAATAACTTTTTCTATTATTTACTTTTTAAATTGTGTTTGACTGAAATATACTGTAGGATATGTGTAGGATCTTTTGTTTAAAGGGGGAAAAAACATCAATTTTCATACACGGTATGTAAATAAATTATTAAAAAAATAATGTTAATAGACAGCTATATAAAAACATAATTTTAATTGTAAATTATTCATAATAAATATAAAATTTTATGTTTTTTTTTGCATTTTCTTTAAGCCATTTCCTATTTTTTTAATCCTATCCACTTTCTGTTTTTTATTTTAAATTTGTATTTAAAATTAGAAATAAATATTTATCTTATTTTATTAATAATAATAAATTTAAATAAAAATAATTAAAAAAGTACTAGATTTATAATCTTTTATCTCATTTATTTTTAAGGTTAATGAACTAAATTTTTGTTGTTACAATTATCTTCTTAATTGTTAAAACGGGTGTCGAGAAATATAAGTTTTAAAACAATTTAAATTTATAATTATATATCACGTTAATATGTCGAAAATAACGTTATATAAATCCGATAGTAGTTTATAATTTATGTAAAGACTTATTAAAATAGAATTTATGGTTATATGCATTTTTATGTACTTTCAAAATGCGTTGTCCTTATTTTCTGCAATCTCTGTCTACTTTTTTGATATAAATACGTATTTTAATATGCTAAAATCTTATCTTTATGGCTCTCGTACTATCTAAGAAATATTATAAAGCTTCTTTAAGTGTTATATTCTCCTTTTCAAGAATTTCAACCATTAGAATGGCAATAGACAATTTTCTTTGGGTCATTGAAAGTCACGGAGTGATAGTGGATTAAAGATTTTCTAGTAAACAAGATAACACAGAAATAAAGATAAATTTTAAAAGTACTCCTGTCATAAATGGTTTTATTCTCGGTGAAAGTTTTAACCTAATTTTTCAGTATTTCGTGATATAATGGGAGATGCTTAAACATCATAAACTGAAAATTTTTTCAGAAATACAGTATTATTAAATTATTATAGTTTATTAATAGCATAGCTAACATTACAAGTATTATTGCAGTAAACTAATTACAGTATTTGTATATGATAAGCATTAGACAGAACTCAGTGATACTTTAGTAATAATATATAAATATAAGAAGAGATGTATATTGTAGAAATTCTGTACATTATAGAAATTTATTGCATAGTTATGCAGTTAATTTTTTAAAGAACTTTCTCTTTTATATTTATTGCAGAAATTTAATTCGTCTTCACAAATAAATGAAATGTTACATAATACAGGAAATCTTCGTTGATTCGAAATTCGAGGGACGAAATAATTACGACTTCGAAATATCCGAGATTTACCTATTTCTGTACAATATGCCAAATGCTTTGCAAGTGATTTAATTTATTAAGCAAACGGAATATGGCTATATATATATAAAACACTATTTTCGTTAATTAATAATTAATAATAATAACATTAATAAACTGCAGGTAAACTGTGAGAACCTCATAGATTGTCAGATAAGTTCTATAAAAAATAAAGCAGAATTCCTCAAAATGTAGCCAAAATTATTTTTAAAGTGGTCCGAGAAGTAGTAAGTCGCCCATATGTAGTAGCCTAGAACTCTCAAATGTCTTAATCTGCTGTAGTACAATCTTGCAACCCCGAAATTTAGCCATATTTTATGAGATAAGAAAAAAAATTTAATCGATGGGTAAGATGACACCCAAAAATGTGTTACTGTAAAAGCTAAGCCATGTTGACCAGATTAGAGTTTTTCGTGGTCTATTATTCTCTTAAAGTATGGAAGCACGTGAACTTCGTTCTAAACGTACGAGTTAATATACACATATCACAATTCAAATAGAATTTTCACTTCGTATTTTGAACTAACCGAATTCCTTAATACTTAAGCTAAATCTCTATATTCCCGGCTAAAACAAAAGTACAACGGGATTTCGAATTAACGAGGATTTCACGTAATGACGGAGAGATCCTTGTCAGTGAATCTCTCTTTGTAAACAATATTAAATGAAGATAATTATTGAATATTCAATCATTAATATTAATATACAACAAACAAACATGTTTATATCGATCTCATAACCTTTATTTAACAAACAAGATTTTGTTGAAAATATTATGAACATTTACCATTGCTAGATAAAATATTTTGATAAGTTTATGAAGAAGATAATAATTATACAGTGTGAGATTTGTCTGTAACACATTATTTTATTTCTTATAGTAAATTTCGTGTATGCCAATTTTATTATATTATGTCTTCAATGAACGTTTGAATGAATTAACGATAAATGTACTTCTGGAATAAGAAAATTCAATTCTATTATGTTCAATTTAATTTTAATTTTCTATTTTCTCAGTGTTAAAAATGATCTTTTATCTCTACATTTTGTTCCGTTGAAAAAATGTAAAAATTATTTTGGAATGGAGTTAAGTATTATTACTTTTATATTAATAATAAAAATAAACAAGTGAATTCAAAGACGTGGCACAATGCTAGGATACAATTTCTCCGCCTTCAAATTACTAGTGTCTTGTCTCTGTTCAATATACGTTTCTTGTTACAATACAGTCATGCAGGTCATCTGTCTAACTCTTTTCAGAGGAAAATGTTTGAATTTAAGTCAATTCAACATTGAATTCAATTGATTTCTGGTACAAATTGGAAGTGTCTGTAATGTTAATCCGGACCTCCCACCCTTAACTTTTCCGTATCTGGATTTTCATCTATCATCGAGATTTAGAAAGGTCAGAAAAACAGAATTTATAGGTTTAAAATTTTTCTCAAATTGCAGCCCAGCAAGACGTAAACAAGTGAGTGATATACAAGATAGAAATAAATACAGTATTTAGGTAATAAAGTCAGAACAGCCGGATTTATTAAAGGATTACTAATTATAAAGTTGATAGACGATTATCAAGTACTTTCAACAGATATAAAACAAGTGCTAAAACTCCATCTATACATATATACAATATAAACAGATTAAAGGTATCACGTGGCTCTATATAAAAAATAATAATTAAAATTTTAACATATTTACATACTATTTATTTAAAATCTACATGTTTTTTTATTATTATTCAAAATAAAAACTTCAACAACAACAACGTCTGTGTTATTTTTCTTGAAGTATTGTATAAGAAGATTTTGCTTAAGCATATCCTGGGGAAAAATATGTGTGATAAAAAATAAAATATCATAAAAAGTGGAAAGAAGAAATAAAAAAAAAGGGAATTAAAAAAAAGAATGGTTTCTTCTCAGTATCGATCAATAGCTCTCTAATACTTTGCCAGATGTTTACTCTCTTTATTCAGCAAATCTTCAAAAAATCAACGTAAAAGATTGCTATTGTTTACAAAGATGTTTCCTTAAATGTCAAACATCTCATATTTTATCCTAAAGCTATAATTTAAATTTATTTTAGTAACTTTTATCATTGTAAGAATTTCAATAATTAAGTTTTCATTCATTACTTTGAAGCTCAATCGTTTTGCTTGACAAATTAAAATTCTACTAATCTATATGAAGAAGTACTTTAAAGTCTATATTATTGGAAAATATAATGTTAATTATTATAAGTTGTTGATAATTATTATAAAATTATAATGTTAAACAGGGTTATATTGTTATAAATAATTTAATATATAATAGCATTATAAAATATAAATTTAAGAAAGAAGGTAAAAGTGTGCTTGTTTTTTTAAATAAACAAATGTAAAAAATACATATTTTTAGTACTTTTTTTCAAATATAGTTATAATAAAAACAAAAAGATAGGAATCACAAATGATAAATTACGGTCCTTGTTTAGATTGGCTAAAGAAAAAGTAAACAAGAAAAGCGTGATTATTGGAAAAAGTGTGCTTGTTTTTTTAAATAAACAAATGTAAAAAATACATATTTTTAGTACTTTTTTTCAAATATAGTTATAATAAAAACAAAAAGATAGGAACCACAAATGATAAATTACGGTCCTTGTTTAGATTGGCTAAAGAAAAAGTAAACAAGAAAAGCGTGATTATTGGAAAAAGTTGACCCATGTTGTGGTTGTTCGAGTCATCCTCTACGCTACACTATATTGATAGAAATGTCCATAAATTTTATAGAAAATCCTGGATTTATAAAAGATACACAATACTGTAACGAAATACGCTTATTTCTGAAATAAAAATTTTGAAATTTTTGTGGTTTTCAGTACAAATTCACAGAAGAAATTTAAAAAAAATTGAAATTATATCAATGGAAAAGCTTTAATTATTATTTAAATGTTTAAATAAACTTTCAGACGTACGATTAAAAAAGAATTTAGAAGTTGTATTAACTAAAGATGAGGTGTCTCTCGAAAACATCTTGTTGAACACTCTGACTCTTTAAGGTTTGTGTTGTGTTCATGTACGTATATCATGAAGTCGTATGTCATTTCCAAGTGTTTAAATAAGTATTATCTTTTTAAAATATAAAATTTAATATTTATAAATGTTTGCTTTAAAATATATTACATTTTATTTATTTATGCAGAGTGTGTGTGAATGTTTTTATGAATAAATAATTTGTTACTGATCGTATGACATCGTTAAGATAAATATTCTTACACTGAATAATTTTGTTGCAATATGCTTATTTGAAAAATATATATTATTTTCAAAGAAAAAATTACGGTTTTTTTATTGATATCAACTTACATATTTAAATTTACTTAAGAGATAAAGAAAATAAAAATGTATAATTTTATTTTTACAATTTAAAATATTTACTGTTAAACAATAATATAAATTTAAATTTGTAATTATTACATTATTAATTTCTACGTTTATTATTGTTAAAGAGTAAGCTTAAATTGAATTAAGTTTACATTTTTAAATATGTCAAATCTAGTAAAATATACGTAACTTTAGAAAATTCTTAAAAATCATTAAAATTTTATAATATACAAACAAATTATATTTATATATCAATCATTTTCCGCATGTTCTTGTATTGATTACATGTTTTATGCATTTCTAATAGATTAATAGAGCAGTGTTTCTGAAATTCTGGTGTATGATATATACTTGTGGAGGGAGATACTTGCACAAAAGCCCATTTCCTAAAATTACTTTTATTTTATTACTTAATAAATATTTAAAACTTCATCTAAAAGGCTGTAATAAGCTTTAAATGAAAGGTGATAAATTTTTATTTTTTTTTTTTGTTAATATTTTTGTATATTTATAAAATAAAACCAGATTGTTTTAAGTGCAACATGAAGTGTAATTCAAGGACATGCATGTTCTTCGTGGCGTTTATGGTGTATTTACACATGAAATTCGAAAACATTTTACATGATTTAAGTTAGCAACAAGTGTAGTTTCATGCTTTCAACGTAATCATTAGATTTGCTTTATTGGCGATGTCTTATACAATAAATAAACTGAGTGTTTCTTTCATATTGTTTAAGACGCCAGCAAGTCGGGCAGTAAAGAAATAAATGAATCTTTTATTATACTTATCTATGATGAAAGAAAATAACATCAAAACTCTTGAGTTTTTCTTAAGTTGATTCTGAATTGTTTATTCAACTATTTCATAATGATTTGAAAACAATATTTTATTGTATGATAAATGTTAAATTTATTTTTGATTATATATATATTTAAAAAAAAAAAACTATATTTAAATGAATATTTACAAATTTTCTTAAAAAATTGAAAAATTTTATTTATTTATTTTTCAAATTTAAAATTACTTTTTATATTCATGAAGACAAAAAAAATTTATTAAGTTATTTTATTTCATAAATTTTAAAGTTTTAAATATTATTGTGATGGAAAATATTAAATTTTATTTTAAAAATGAAAAGAAAATTGAATGTTTTTAACCATTAAAATATATTTTTTTAACAATTTACTTTTGTAAAAGTCAAAGTGCTTATATAATGCTTTTGTATTCAATTTTGTTTGTTTTTTNCATGTACGTATATCATGAAGTCGTATGTCATTTCCAAGTGTTTAAATAAGTATTATCTTTTTAAAATATAAAATTTAATATTTATAAATGTTTGCTTTAAAATATATTACATTTTATTTATTTATGCAGAGTGTGTGTGAATGTTTTTATGAATAAATAATTTGTTACTGATCGTATGACATCGTTAAGATAAATATTCTTACACTGAATAATTTTGTTGCAATATGCTTATTTGAAAAATATATATTATTTTCAAAGAAAAAATTACGGTTTTTTTATTGATATCAACTTACATATTTAAATTTACTTAAGAGATAAAGAAAATAAAAATGTATAATTTTATTTTTACAATTTAAAATATTTACTGTTAAACAATAATATAAATTTAAATTTGTAATTATTACATTATTAATTTCTACGTTTATTATTGTTAAAGAGTAAGCTTAAATTGAATTAAGTTTACATTTTTAAATATGTCAAATCTAGTAAAATATACGTAACTTTAGAAAATTCTTAAAAATCATTAAAATTTTATAATATACAAACATATTATATTTATATATCAATCATTTTCCGCATGTTCTTGTATTGATTACATGTTTTATGCATTTCTAATAGATTAATAGAGCAGTGTTTCTGAAATTCTGGTGTATGATATATACTTGTGGAGGGAGATACTTGCACAAAAGCCCATTTCCTAAAATTACTTTTATTTTATTACTTAATAAATATTTAAAACTTCATCTAAAAGGCTGTAATAAGCTTTAAATGAAAGGTGATAAATTTTTATTTTTTTTTTCTGTTAATATTTTTGTATATTTATAAAATAAAACCAGATTGTTTTAAGTGCAACATGAAGTGTAATTCAAGGACATGCATGTTCTTCGTGGCGTTTATGGTGTATTTACACATGAAATTCGAAAACATTTTACATGATTTAAGTTAGCAACAAGTGTAGTTTCATGCTTTCAACGTAATCATTAGATTTGCTTTATTGGCGATGTCTTATACAATAAATAAACTGAGTGTTTCTTTCATATTGTTTAAGACGCCAGCAAGTCGGGCAGTAAAGAAATAAATGAATCTTTTATTATACTTATCTATGATGAAAGAAAATAACATCAAAACTCTTGAGTTTTTCTTAAGTTGATTCTGAATTGTTTATTCAACTATTTCATAATGATTTGAAAACAATATTTTATTGTATGATAAATGTTAAATTTATTTTTGATTATATATATATTTAAAAAAAAAAACTATATTTAAATGAATATTTACAAATTTTCTTAAAAATTGAAAAATTTTATTTATTTATTTTTCAAATTTAAAATTACTTTTTATATTCATGAAGACAAAAAAAATTTATTAAGTTATTTTATTTCATAAATTTTAAAGTTTTAAATATTATTGTGATGGAAAATATTAAATTTTATTTTAAAAATGAAAAGAAAATTGAATGTTTTTTACCATTAAAATATATTTTTTTAACAATTTACTTTTGTAAAAGTCAAAGTGCTTATATAATGCTTTTGTATTCAATTTTGTTTGTTTTTTTTTTCTTTTCCTATTGCATTGCTTTTGAAACTACAAAGAGCTTTCCGACTTAATCCTTGAACTTATTCCAACGCTTGTAAAGATAGTAAAGTGAAAATTGACATTTTATCCACTAACAGAAGTTTGCTTGCACTTGAAATTGACGTGAGGTGTTTCAACAATACTCTTAAGATTTTCTATTTCTCCTCAAGTCAGAATTGAAACTACAATAAGAAGCTAAAGAATTTTCTTTTCTATTATAGTGAAAATATCTCTTCGTAATGCAAAAAATATCGTAGAATAGAATTTATTTATAGTTTTAATCGATAAAATCTTTTCTTACTTTCAATGTTACATATTAATTTCTATTCGCTTAATCGTATCGAGTATATATAAAAATAAAAAAG
Source organism: Centruroides sculpturatus (assembly GCF_000671375.1). Lineage (NCBI taxonomy): Eukaryota > Metazoa > Arthropoda > Arachnida > Scorpiones > Buthidae > Centruroides > Centruroides sculpturatus. The sequence continues at coordinate 526,464 of NW_019384841.1, forward strand.
TTGTATTTGTTAAAATTCTAGATCTAAAATTAAATACGTAATTGTTTAATTATGTTAAAAATTAATATTAAGTATAAATATTACGCATAAATATATTAACTTATTTGTATTCTATTCCATGTATTGAGAAATAAATAATGCATCTTGTTATCTCGAAAATGTCATGGAAGATATTTTCCAGCTTATTTCTTCTCTTAGAATGTGTCATAAAACGTACTGGTAAACAATATGCACGTTAATATTTATGGAAAAATATTTATATGAATTATTAGTAAATTTTTTCATTGAAATTATTTAAAATAAAAGTAAATTCTTAATGTTTCTCTTGTTGAAAAATTGCAAAATACTTCGTTGTGAAGTATTGATTTGACTACGTAAATCGAAGATTATAACTGAGGTAAAATTTTCATGATATACAGAGAAAATAGCGATGCAGGCGATACTGCTCAATGTGGTTCCCCCCTTTCTGAAGATGTAAAAACATGAAATCGATGAGAAATGTGTTTAATGGACGACTGTAATTCATTCTCTGTGATACTTCTCGCATGCAGTATGATACTGTCTTTGAAGCCCTCAAATTTGCAATATATCTTATAAATGAATTGCCTTTTAGTGCCTTCATCGCCAAAACTGCTCTAATGGCGAGTTTTGTTACTTAATTTTTATACAGAATTATCTTCTGCGTGTCATGAATTGTCACCAAATCAAATTTAGTTGCACTTGTTCTGCCAAATTCATCTTTTTATACAGCTAGTAGGGATACTTTACAATTACCCCTACTTCTTCTTCTGCTATAATACTATTATAATAGGGTATTATAATGATGTAATACGATATGATTTTATATAATATTATAATAGTTAATCATTATTTTGAAAAATAAAGTTTAATTTAATAATTATTATATTATTTTGCGGGATGGAATACGTATACGATTATATTTAAGTTAAATAAAAGGATCAGATCCATGTCTCAATTCCCAAGGGGATAGCTACATACCTCCTTTCATTCTTTTCATGTGACATAGACTCTTCCACTCAGTCTGACTTGACTCTATGACTTGGTTTTTCTATAAAATTCGAACTACCTATTTCCCCCACCCTTTTTTTCTAAATGCCCACTAACAAGATCCAACATCTTCCTAATGACATAAACAAGCGCATTATCGCACAGTAATCCACATCACAGAGAGGATGAGCGTCGAGCGTGCCGAATTACTAGATATTCCGTATTACGTGTGACAAAATAGAGAACTTTTACTGCAATATTACATAAGCATAGAAATAAATTGAGCATTTCAGACAGGAAAACATCTTTCTAAATATTCTAAAATTCTTAGTAATGCATTCGATTTTAAATTGTTCTGATTTTCTATTAAATTTATGCCTCTTTCAGACATATTATTTCCATTTGTTTGAATTATATTGATACAATGTATTAGTTTATTATACGAAAGTTGTACCGTAATAGGATTAAATAAAATAAATTATACCATAAATCTATTCTTAAGATATTTTGAAAATCATTAGACTTTAGATTATCTCAAAAATTTACAATAAAACATGTGAATTTATTTTGGAATTGTTATTTAAATTTTAAAATTTATATAAAAGGATATTAGGAGTAAAAATTAATTAATATAAATATTAAAAATATGTTATA
>NW_019384841.1:528237-531515 GCF_000671375.1 Centruroides sculpturatus
ATTAAATAATAAAAAGAAAATTAAATTTAAACGGTTTAAAGCGATATTTTTTTCATATTAATTAAGCTTTAAAAGGCTTTTAAATATAAACATTACACGTTTATTTCTGGTCATACTATCCGACGGAATTTTAAATTAAGCTATTTATAATTAATTATTTTTTAAGCTCAACTTTTAAAAATTATTTAATAAGAGTTTAAAATGTAAAAATTGTAGATTTAAATTGTTGTACGTCCATCTGTTTGTCCGTCTTTCCTTAATCTCGAGAACGGAGTTAGATATGTGGAAAAACTGTTACGAATATTCATTTAACACGTTACTCCTGTTTGACATTGTATATATTCGGAATGAAAAAGAATATAATTTATTATTATAAACCTATTTTATTTTACTCTTTTCGTTCTGTGGACATTAAGAGGGGCTTTTTAATAAGCCCATTTCGACAAAATCTTCTAATACAGTCGACCCCCTCTATAACACTGTTGATTATTCCGTTTTATATGAATTCCACGTTGTACGAGTCACTTAGATTTTTACAAATACGTGCGCCGGGCTGTGAACGGCTCATATACTTGTAAAATCTAAATGACTCGTACAACATGGAATTCATATAAAACGGAATAATCAACAGTGTTATAGGGGGGTCGACTGTAATAAAAATATGTATGTTACTATTGTTAACGTAGTTACGTTTGAATATGAATGGTTTGTCTCACATTGAAGTTAATGATAAAAAGTGACAGTAACAAATCACTCTGTGATACAGTAAATTTTCTTTGTTTTATAGAGATTTCTACCTTCTTTGACATAATGTTCCTTAGTCAGTCACCTCAGTCGAGGTTGAGATACTATATAACATATATAAGCTGATATAAATTATAAGAAAAATAATATATTCATTTACAGGATCGTCTTGAATAATACACTTCGGATAACCGGGATTCTACCGTATTTTATATAGTCTAAGATGATAAATAACAATTTTTAAATTTAAGATATTACTTCTCTTTATAATTTTTTTTTTTTTTGTGGATTTGGCCGTGTATATTGCTTTACAACAAAAAAAAATTACTTCTATTTTATGCTTGTAAAAAGGAAAGACGATTTCAGTTTACAATAAAACCACTTTCCTGTAGCATCTCTTTGATAAAAGATATGATTTCTTCTGTTAAAGTTTCAGTAATCTTCTCGTTTCTCGATAAATTTAGCTTTCTTTTGTCAAGTTTCTGAATCTGTTATTGATCCTGATTTCATTCCATCGAAGGAAATTTGTAATGCCATGTAGTATCTAAACTTGGACTTAATCCTTTTGTTAGAAATAAAGAATTCTTCCTTCCTTTAAGCTTGAAAATCAGAATAATCAACATTTTAAAAAAAATATTTTAATTGCATTAAGAAAAAGAAAAATGTCTAACATTCCAAGAGCAGCAGCCCAAGGAATGTTAGAAATAGAATGTTGATAATAAAGATTATAAACTATTAACAATAAAAGTTAATAGATTTTTCAAAACATAAAATAAAAATGAAATTAAACGCTCTTTTATAATAATCCATAGTTTTTTTTTGTAGTTGATTATATATAATGACATCTATAGTTTGGGAATGTTGAGGTTATTCATGTTATGCAGTAGGAGGATGCGATGTAAAATGCCTTTCATAGGAATAATGTTCTTCTATCCTGGCATTGTTTAAAGAACTGACACATAGGACCAGAGGGACTCATAATCTTGGTTCAGGGCTCTTTTAACCAGTTCTGTAGTATACCTATTATTTTGTATGACTTTCTGATGTTCTTAGATATGTGTCTGAAGCATTCTTGTAGTAACTCCAGTATAATTGGTTGTTGCTCTCAAGAGATGTAAAGGTGTGGCATATATTTCCAATTTTTTCAGCAAGTCAACTTTACCTTTGTCATTGCATAAAAGCTATTTAAGATAGGTTGTGGAGCCAGTGGAACGATAAACCCAAATTTTCTTAATGTGCATGTGATAGCTATGTAATAATAGTAATAGTAATGACAGCAACCCTAAGTGTGGTATTGCAGGCTATATGTAGATAAGGTCCTTTTTTTGTGTTCAGAGTGGTTAATTAAAATATCATCTACATATTGTAGGTAAAGGAGAGGGTATTGCATAGCAAGTTGGGGGTTAAAGATTTTTGTTTCACCATTCCTCATAATAAGTTCAGCTAGTGTGGCAGAGAGAGATGAACCCATTGATATACCTTGCTTTTGGATGTAGGCATTGCTATCAAAACAAAAGTATCTTAAGTTATTATCAGTAATGAATAGCAGTGCCTCTCACAAATCCAGTACTTGTGGAGCCAAGAAACTCTTCTTAATAAGCATGGCATTTGCTAGCATAACAGCATCAAATTGCAGTACCAAAGGGTACAATGATACTATATCAATTTTTTAAAAGCAATATGCTTGCATAGGTAGCAGTGTAACAGTAGTAGAGAGAACTGATCTTGCTTCAAATATAGATGTAGGAAGAATGGAGCTAAGTTTTTTGCAAGTACCCTATCTAATGCATCTGATATGAGCAGAGGTTGTGGAATACATGTGGACTTGTGTTTTGATTTTGAAGAATAGCTTGGGACATGTCACATCTTTGGGAGAAGGCAGTCCCATTAAGGAAGATAGAACACCTGTTAATGTTACCATTTTTCGTGCTCTTCTTAAAACTGTCAGTGTCAGATCATCGCTTAGTAGGACCAAACCAGTTTATAGAAGGAATCTTTGTTCTTACATAATCACAAATGTCTGTTCTTTGTCTATGATCAACGACCTCAGATCCATATTATTCAGAAAATGTCTAATACACTGTCTGTTTTAACATTTCAGGCACTTGTGGGGGTTGTTGGGCAGCAATTTTTGTGAATACTGTAATCTTCAATCTGGATTGCAGTTTGGCCTGTTGAGTATATGTTATGCCCACCATGATGGTGGTGATGCTGATGACCTAGCTATCTGCAGACACTCATATGAAGAAAACATCATCACTGAAGTAAAAAAACAAGCACTGAATATGAGGAAGAAATAAATTCTATAACAGACAAATCTCCTGTTCTCTGTGCAGGGAAGGGAAATCATAAAGACTCTTGAAGTGTTATGTTATCTTGTACATATATATACATTATATTTTATTACTATTAAAATAAGTCCAACTATATTGTTTGTATTGTGAAATTTATTATCACATTAAAATAATGGTAGTTTCTGTAACTCAAATTTTTCTGTTTTTTCCACTTCAAACTATCAAGAGTGTAATGTATAT
>NW_019384841.1:535456-554999 GCF_000671375.1 Centruroides sculpturatus
AGGGGAGAGGAATCCAACAATGAACTTACTCTTATTAAACCAATTGGTCTCCAAATTTTAACACAAAACAAAATACAACTAATCTATAAGCCTTTGTGAAGTCAACTGCACTGTCCATCTGCATTTTACAAGGTGATGTGCCTAAACTCCCCACATCTGTTCAGCATCTGTTTCAAGGTTAAGTGAAAACAATGTCAATCCACCCCTCATGTAGCTTCAGTCCCATGTTGTTATTAATTCTGATGTCTTCCTGTATCTTCAGAATTTCTAGGTGTTCCTGTAGTCTTCTTTTAAGTTGATTGTTTTCTGTCATAATACACTTGATGCTATCTTTTAAAATTTCACAACCTTCAGTGTTGCAATGTTGTGCCACTGATGATGATATTAAATTATTTTTGATGGCATATATATGTTCTTTAATTCTTGTCTTTAATTTTCTACCAGTTTCCCCTACATATCTTTTTTTATGTGAACAACTGCAATCTAATGAGTAAACTACATTATCTTTTTCTAAAACATTATGTTCAATGTTACCATGTTTACTGTTTAGCAAATTTGCTATGGTGCTTTTGTGGTTTGGTACTAAAATAATATCTAATCTTTTTAATTCATTTTTTAATTTTTCAAAAACACCAAAAACATATTCTATTTTTAGGTACACAGTCTTAACATCTATTGGTTGTCTATTTAACGATATATTTTTCCTTTTGCCTTTACTTGCTTCCAACCACTTAATCAATAATGTTCTAGGGTAATTATTTAGATTAAACATTCTTATTATATTTTGTATTTCCATTTCTTGATCAGTGTGCAAGGTCGTTCTTTCTTTAATTTTGTTGATATACATTTGAAAAGTGTTCTTTTTTATATATAAAGGTATATTAGATTTGAAGTCAATAACTTTATCGGTAGCACAGTCTTTAACATATTTTTTAAATAATAATTTGCCATTTAATCTAACAACAGTAAGATCTAAGTAATTCAGTCTATTATCTACTTCTTTTTCACATTGAAATTGGACATTTTTATTTATTAAATTAATCCCACAAACAAAAGAGTCAATATCTAGTATGCTTTTATCATAGATGATGAAACAGTCATCTACATATCTTTGGTAACTTATTATGCCCTGGGTTTTGTTGATTTCTTTATCGATTGTGATCATACACAACTCAGCCAATCTAGGTCCTATGCAGGATCCCATTGGAATACCTTCCGATTGGCGGTAATATTTACCTTGAAATTCAAAAAAGTTATTATTTAATACTAATTTAACTAATTGGTTAATCCAATCTGGGCTCTTCACATAGGACAGTGAAGTTAAAATTAATTCTAAGTTTATTGAGGGATACATATTGTTAACATCTAGTGATGCCATTCTGTAGTTTTCTTTCATAACAATAGCTTTCAAGTTGTGTAAGAATTGGTCAGTGTTTGTGATGCTATACTCAGAGACGGGTAATTTATTTAACTCTTTTTTTATCGCTATTTCAAGGTTGTATAGTAAATATTTTCGAATATCTATTAAGGGACGATAAGTAATAGGATTTTTGTGTGTTTTTACTCTAAAGCTTATTTTCGGGATTCTATTGCCAAAACATTTAATATATTTAGTAGTGTTATTATCTATGTAATTAAGTTTTGAAAAATTGTTTATAAGCTTTGTGACTTGTTTTTTTAGACTATTTAGACTATTTAGACTATTTTTAGACTATTCTGTCTAATTTACAGTCGCGGGCAAAAAGCGTTGTTTATTATTATAATCGGTTAAGTTCACTTTATGCATTTGTCACACTCACTCGCAAATAGCGAGATGTAACCGGGTCTTTTCTGTTTCGTTTACCTACAATTGTTGCATTTGTCTTATTTATTCTGTTAATAAAATACCCGGTGCAGGAGCTCATTAGACTCCCATCTCATCCCCTTTCCTTTCCTCTTTCACTTTTCCCCTTCACCTCTTCATACTTTCCTATCTCCTCTCTTTTACCCCAGGCAATACCACTGATTCGTCCTGGTTTTCATCCCCTGTCACATAGAGTGTGTACCATAACTGTGTACCAAATTTCAACATTTAACTCCTAACCGTTTAGACTCTGTGCTTATGATTATTATTATTAACCCATCTAGATTATATTATAAGATTTACAAATAGCTAAAGAACGGTGGCAAAATCTTCTATTTATAAATAAATAGATTTTTGCCAGCATTGTTGACTTTTTCACTTTAATATCGACGACATACTAAAAGAAAATAACGGTAAACTTATTGACGTAAAGCTGTTGTTGGTACAATTAGAATATTGATCTAAATATTGGAATAACGATTTAAACATCGATTTTGTCTGAATAATCTTCATACATACATATATATATATATATACAGATTTCGCTTATAATATTTAAAATAAATTTGTTATTAAAAATTTTTATTTTCTACATTGAAATCTAATGTAAATGAATAATTTATATAGGTAGAAATTCGATTATCCGAAACGGTGACGTTATACATACCATAGAATAAAATACAGACCAAACTCTCCATGTAACTGGAAATCATTACGTTATCTGTCGATTGTAGCGCCGCGAAACTAGGTCATATATGTAACATTTACTTTCAAATATAGTAATTGAATTACGATATTTATTGTTCATGAAACTTTAAATGCACGGTGTTTGATGTATACATAATGTAAATTTGATTTTATGTAATGAAATAACATGAAAATTTCTAAGCTTTTTAATCTATAATTACTGAATTAAAAGATTAAAGGAAACTTAATTTTCTAAAAATTTTTTAAATTATATAATTTTATTTTTCTATCTTGATTTCTAATTAATCTTTTCTTTTCTTCGGTGTTCATTTCAATGCTTTATTTCTGTCGAAAGGACAGAAATGTCGGTAAGTCGAGAAGAAATTTAACAATACTGTATGCCAAATTTCAACGTTCATAGTTAGAATGAACATTTAAATTGAATCTGTTAAGGCTTCTACGTCCATTAACAGATTAGTACCGAAATTAATATCTTAAGCACAAACTATTGTGTATACATCAATATAAACCTTAGCATATATAATTGCTAAAAGAGAGAAAGCATGACATGAATAAACTTTCTATATATATAAAAATATCTACTCTCTTCTTTTTTCATTTAAACCCTTAATTCATTTAATAAATAGGCATATAATGCTCACACTTGAGATATTTTGTTTTAACTTTGTGCTCCTTTCGTGCAATATTATGGTTAATTCTTTTAACTCTCTCCGCCTTGTAGGCACTAAGAGGGCCTTTTTTTTAGCACGCTTATTATGTGTTTGGCCAGGCTCAAAATTGAATGGTGAGGGACAGAGACCGACCTATCTGGACGAACTAACCCCTGGGGTGTTTCGATCCGTCCAGGTTCGATTCAGGGTCACCAAGAGCGGTATATTGACACCTTAATCGCTCGGTCATCCGCGTATGGTAGACAGCATCAGATAGTTCTATTTAACATTTTAAGCGAAATATTGACGGCTCAGTTAATTGTTTTAGGTTAAAATAGTGAGAAGACGTCAAAAAGGAAAAGTCAAAAGGTTTTACATAAATGGACGATCATCATCTCTCGCGCTTCACAACTACTGCCGGCCGAGACCATAAATAATTCTCCCCATTTCCAAGAAGCTATACAGGACAGCAGTAGAAAATTATATGGACAAAAAGTAAAATTCTTAGTCTAGCCCATGTAAGACTAAATCTCCTAATCTTAGTACAGAACGGAAGGAAGCAGGAGTAAAGTAAAATACTCTAAAAAAAATTAAAGACTGATAAANAACGTTTATGGTTTATTGGACCATCCGAAATACAATCTTTTTGCAAATGCTACAGGAAATTTTCGTTAATTCAAACTCGTATAATTTGATGTTCCGTTAGTTCGTAACTGTACTTTTGTCCCGGCGGGATTTAGAAATTTACCTGCAGTTTATTTATATTATTATGTTGGGTTTAGTGAGTTACACTCGGTTGACAGCAATGGCTGTGTACTAAGCCGGACCAGAGTCAAGGTATAATAACCAAAATTAAATAAGTGTGTCAGTGTGTGTTTCTGTATTCAGGAATTTCCTAACAATATGACATGCATACAATATAGTGGCCTTCTGTAGTGTAATGTATATGTTTCTATTCAATTTTAATGTGCCCAGGCTTTTGTGTAGTGTGTGGGGTATGACACTTGTAGACGAGAGAACGACAGGTACAATAAGTACCTTATCCATCCTCCACAGATGCCTTATTTTCTAGGAGAGTTCTGTGTACTTGCTGATTTTTCAGTGCACGTGTTTTGTATATTGTGAGTGTTTGGAATGGATATGTCTATAATGTATTTGATTTTATTGTCTTTATCAATGAGTGTGATGTCTGGTCTGTTGTAGTAAATTGTTTTATCTGTGAATATGATTCTCTCATAATACATTTTAGGCGTGTTGTTTTCCAATACTGTCTGTGGAATGTATTTATAGTATGGTTCATAGATGTCTAATAATTTGTGTTTCTTTGCAAACTCTTGATGTATTATATTTGCTACTTGATTATGTCTATGTAAATAATCTGTCTGTGCCAAGAGCTTGCAACCAGAAGTGATGTGTTGTATATTCTCTGACATGATGTGACATTTTCTGCATGTGTCATTTATGAGTGTTGTATCTTTGAGTATGTTTTCTGTAGTTTTTAGTATTTATGACCTGATCTTGTATGGCAATTATGAATCCTTCCGTCTCCCCAATGAGGCATCCCCTAGCTAACCAGCTGTTTGACGCAGTTTTGTCAATAAAATCCTGGGCCAAGTCGTAGGGATGCCCGCCATGGAGTGCCTTTCGCACCCATGATTGCTTGATGATGTCTATGCCTTTTATATGTTGTGAGTGGAAATTTAATGGTGTGTTATTTGAGTCTGCTAGAGCTATTGCTTCATGTAACTGTGATGTTTCTTCTTTTTTGTAGGAAAACTCTCGCAGTGTCTGTATTTGTTTGTATTGAAGGTTAATGTTGTCAATCAGGTCACGTCCGCCATCTTTACGTGAAAGATTAACATCTTTCTATGACGAATTTAGGATGACGCTGTTTATGCTTAGTAAGTGTTGTTCTTGTTTTCCTTTGGAGTTGCTCGAGATCTGTGTGAGCCCAATGTATAACTCCAAAAGAATAAGTGAGTACTGGAACAACATATGTGTTTATTGCTTTAACTATGTGTTTTGCATTTAACTGTGTTCTGAGAATTTAACCTACCTTGGTATTCTTGGTTGATGTTAACTATGGTTCCAAAATGGCGGAACTTCCGGCAATCTCGATTCGGGGCATTTTGTGGAATAGTTGACAGAAGGAGCTATCTGATACAGTGGCGTAGTGTGGGTATGAGTCGCCCGGGGCAAAGGAAAATTTCGCCGCCCCCTTATTTAGATATCTCAATTTAAAAAAACTAAAATTCAGTTTCGTCACAGAATTAGTAATGAAAAATTCCGTGCTAGTGTTGCCACATTTTTAAAATCGCTGACCCGGACGGCAGGTGATGTTTGTTTGAACGGAAGTTCCTGACGCATGCGTAATGTCATTTTGCAATGCGAAGAATAATGTGCAGTGCATGGCAGTTCAGTTAGCGATTAGTGAGACTTGGCAACAGGCTGTGCACGATATCCCGGACTGTCCGGATGATGACACTTTTCGTGCTCATTTCAATCGGTCCGAATCGTAGGTGCGATGAAAATATGTGATGAAATGGTTCAAGTTTTTACAAGATATTATTGTTATTTATTGTGAAATTTTGCCGCCCCGGCCGCCCCCACTACGCTACGCCACTGATCTGATACAACGCGTGACGAAATATGCACATTTGTTGAACGAGCCGTAACATATGTTTGTGCGTAAACATGCAAATTATTAGATATGACGCAGTAGATGAATGTTTCTCGTGGAAATATGCAAATTAATAGTTAGTGAGACGTTCGCGAAGGTTTGTCGTTGCATGTTTTGTGTACTCTATGACAGTTTTCTCTATACTATTTTGTTTGGAATGTACTGTACTGTACGTCAACAAATTCGGCTGTTGCTGCAGGTATTTCTAGAAAGACCGGCATCGATTGGTCAAACCACATACATTTATTTTTGCTTATAGCCTTGAATAATATGACATAATTTAAAATAGGAGGTCCTAATAAAACCGTCGAATTAGATGAGACAGTAATATGCAAACGCAAGTACGAAAAGGGCGTATATCGAAATCTACAAAATGGGTCATATGAGGAATATGCAGAGAGGACAAAAATTGCTTCATTTGTCATGTGAATGACAGGTCTGAAACCACCCTAAATTGGGTTATGTCTAAAATTCTGGTAGTCTAATTATCACCGATGAGTGGAAGGGATATAATCACATCGACGACATTGAAGGAATAGACATTGAACATACAACAGTTAATTAATCATTCAAAAAACTTTGTAAACCCCAAAAACAGATGATCATACTCAAAACATTGAAAGGTTATGGGGTTATTTAAAAAATAAAAAAACCTGCCAAAGCATTACACAAATGATCTGTCGGACTCATACATGTATTTGTTTATGTATAAGAAGTTCATGAATTGGCCCGGTAGAAAACCCGGAGAAAGATTTCAAATATTTGTAAAACACTTGAGTATGATATATCCAGGTAACGGAAGAACACCAAAATGGCTGGAACCAGAGAATGTTCCCGCCGCACGAGTTTTTAATATTAAAAAGAAGGAAACACAGGAAAGAAGGGGGAAAGGAGAAGACAACGAAGAAATTGACTAATAAAACAAAGAACGTCAACGAGTGCAGAGGAATCGACTACATCAGGGAAGAAACGTAGGAAAAAAAGAAAAAAAGGATCACTAACGTAAGTAATATTTTTATAAATTTGCTAGAATAAATTATTTTAGTTTAGGAGGTGTGTCCTCTCCGTTCAAAACATCGGTTATCGCGCAGTCTCGAGAATAGTTCAAAATGGCGACAGGAAGTTCCGCCATTTTGGAACCATAGGTAACATTAACCGTATTCTTTAATTAATTTTTGCTTTATTTGTGTGTGTTCTGTTAGTTTGGCCTGTTGGAATCCTAAATACTTGCAGAACTCGTCCTCTTCCACGGATTCAATAACATCTCCATTCGCAAGTGCAAAATCTTCTTTCTTCAGGACTTCTTTTCCTTTGTGAAGTGTTTTGCATTTGTTTAGGACAAACTCCATATGTATGTCCTTGATCTTCCAGTTGTGTGTTCTGTTTACAGCGTAGCGGATGTCGAGTATATTTATTTAAGCACAGGGCATAGTTGGTATGTTGTAAGAGTTTTTGTTCTCCTCCTCATTCCAGCCTGCATCAGCATTGTGTGTAACAGCACTGGACCAAAGAGAAGACCAATAAGTTTTGAGTTCTTCTGTTGGTGTGTCACCGTGCTGTGTATCAGTGTTTGTTTTGGTAGTAATTTGTTTGTAAAAGAGTTTTTTATTGTAAGTAACTTATTTTGTTGTTTTCGTAGTGATGCTTTGTTTCGTTTGAGTCTACGTGCTTTGGCATACAATTATGTTCGTGATTTTGTCACTGTTCTCTAAATAAAGACAGCTGATATCGGAACTTCTTCGAACTCCTTAATTATTAACATGTAACATTAAATTAACTTTTAATATCTGACTAAATTTAAATAGTAATGTAAATATATTATAGATAGCGTTGTTGTCATTAGAAAAAAAGAAAAAATGAATGTATAGACGGATGAAATGACAGGAAATTAATCTGTTTAGAAAGAATACTGAAAAAAAGATATCAACAATCTGCATCTTAAAAAGTAATCTTCTTTTTTTAGGTAGAAAAATGTTAAGAATTAATCATATAAAGAAAATGTACTCTTTTATAAATTCTTATAAAATTTAATTTTTATTAGTTATATAAAATATTAAACAAATTTATACATTGTTTTATGTATTTCAAATAGAAATAAAACAATTAAAACCAATTAAAACCAACAAATTGAACAGCAAATTTTCAAATCTAAAATTATTGAGATTTATTTGCCACATGTATTTGGAAACTGTCATATTTTTTTAATATTGATAACTAACAGATGATCCCGTCGTTACTCGGGCAAAAAATAACAACAACAAAGATTAAGATTATTAGATTATTTCGTACTTCTAACCCTTCTAATATATTATATATAGTATTTGATTTATATTTACAAAAGTTATCTTATGTAAGGGTTTATCACACCGAATGCCCAATCTAACACATTTTAAAAATTCTTTAAATTGTGTACAGTAGAGGAATAAAGAATTTAAAAAATGCATTAGATTGATCATTCGGTGTGATAAATTCTTACGTAAGATAACCTTTATAGTTATATAGCCGTTCTTGCCCGTTTTCACCCGGTGCAAGAATTAGTTTCCCCCTCTTCTGAGGCTAATTAGAGAATTAGAGAATCTAAAATAGTACAGTAGAAGTCGAGTTCTTCAGGGTAATCCTTAACCCTCTTCCTCTCCCCGCGGGAGATTTCGAAAAATCTCTTCTTAGTGTACATTGTGTACCATAACAGGATCGTTCATGGTGGGACCATCGCGGGTGGAGCTTTTATTTGTTTATTTGTTGTTCCTTTTCTATATTCTGCATGGGGGGTGTAGATTTTGCACTTCATACGGCGTTTCACTTTTCGCCATTGTACCTCATATTGTGTTCACCATTTACATCCTACTCATTTTAAGCTTTCGGCACCATTCACATCTACATTGTAAATATCCTATATCTTTTGTTTTACTTCATTCCCACATGTTTTAAACTTTCGGAATTTAATTGTTGTCAATCGAAATATTCAATATAATCGGTTAAATTAGACAGAATTAGATAACCCAACAAATAGGGTATAACGTTTTGCAGGGCTTATCACACCAAGGCCGACTGGAAGAAGGACCAGAACTTTATAAAAAAGTTTTGGTCCTTAATAATCACATATCAAATTTAGGTAAGTATGCATTTCGGGTACAAGGACCCCTCATCAGCTTACAAACACATGGCAACAACGTAACAAATACAATACCAATAACCTGTCGGTACAACTGGGTANTTCCTTTCCTCTTTCACTTTTCCCCTTCACCTCTTCATACTTTCCTATCTCCTCTCTTTTACCCCAGGCAATACCACTGATTCGTCCTGGTTTTCATCCCCTGTCACATAGAGTGTGTACCATAACTGTGTACCAAATTTCAACATTTAACTCCTAACCGTTTAGACTCTGTGCTTATGATTATTATTATTAACCCATCTAGATTATATTATAAGATTTACAAATAGCTAAAGAACGGTGGCAAAATCTTCTATTTATAAATAAATAGATTTTTGCCAGCATTGTTGACTTTTTCACTTTAATATCGACGACATACTAAAAGAAAATAACGGTAAACTTATTGACGTAAAGCTGTTGTTGGTACAATTAGAATATTGATCTAAATATTGGAATAACGATTTAAACATCGATTTTGTCTGAATAATCTTCATACATACATATATATATATATATACAGATTTCGCTTATAATATTTAAAATAAATTTGTTATTAAAAATTTTTATTTTCTACATTGAAATCTAATGTAAATGAATAATTTATATAGGTAGAAATTCGATTATCCGAAACGGTGACGTTATACATACCATAGAATAAAATACAGACCAAACTCTCCATGTAACTGGAAATCATTACGTTATCTGTCGATTGTAGCGCCGCGAAACTAGGTCATATATGTAACATTTACTTTCAAATATAGTAATTGAATTACGATATTTATTGTTCATGAAACTTTAAATGCACGGTGTTTGATGTATACATAATGTAAATTTGATTTTATGTAATGAAATAACATGAAAATTTCTAAGCTTTTTAATCTATAATTACTGAATTAAAAGATTAAAGGAAACTTAATTTTCTAAAAATTTTTTAAATTATATAATTTTATTTTTCTATCTTGATTTCTAATTAATCTTTTCTTTTCTTCGGTGTTCATTTCAATGCTTTATTTCTGTCGAAAGGACAGAAATGTCGGTAAGTCGAGAAGAAATTTAACAATACTGTATGCCAAATTTCAACGTTCATAGTTAGAATGAACATTTAAATTGAATCTGTTAAGGCTTCTACGTCCATTAACAGATTAGTACCGAAATTAATATCTTAAGCACAAACTATTGTGTATACATCAATATAAACCTTAGCATATATAATTGCTAAAAGAGAGAAAGCATGACATGAATAAACTTTCTATATATATAAAAATATCTACTCTCTTCTTTTTTCATTTAAACCCTTAATTCATTTAATAAATAGGCATATAATGCTCACACTTGAGATATTTTGTTTTAACTTTGTGCTCCTTTCGTGCAATATTATGGTTAATTCTTTTAACTCTCTCCGCCTTGTAGGCACTAAGAGGGCCTTTTTTTTAGCACGCTTATTATGTGTTTGGCCAGGCTCAAAATTGAATGGTGAGGGACAGAGACCGACCTATCTGGACGAACTAACCCCTGGGGTGTTTCGATCCGTCCAGGTTCGATTCAGGGTCACCAAGAGCGGTATATTGACACCTTAATCGCTCGGTCATCCGCGTATGGTAGACAGCATCAGATAGTTCTATTTAACATTTTAAGCGAAATATTGACGGCTCAGTTAATTGTTTTAGGTTAAAATAGTGAGAAGACGTCAAAAAGGAAAAGTCAAAAGGTTTTACATAAATGGACGATCATCATCTCTCGCGCTTCACAACTACTGCCGGCCGAGACCATAAATAATTCTCCCCATTTCCAAGAAGCTATACAGGACAGCAGTAGAAAATTATATGGACAAAAAGTAAAATTCTTAGTCTAGCCCATGTAAGACTAAATCTCCTAATCTTAGTACAGAACGGAAGGAAGCAGGAGTAAAGTAAAATACTCTAAAAAAAAATAAAGACTGATAAACAAGTGAATAGGGTTCAGTCTTTGAAAGTGTCACATTGAAGAGGAAAAAAGTAAGTCATTTGCATTATTTGTGAGAAGAACTTGGAGAAAGTTTGGATCTAATAGAGGTTGTATAAGGAGCTTGGGCGTATGGAATTTTACCTACCTTGAAGTTGAATCTATATTCTACCGCTGTAATTGTTTACAGCAACAAATAAGCAGTAACAGTGAACATAAACTTGAAAAAAGAAACTATCCGCTATTGCGCGCCCATTTTTCAATTGTCAAAAATGAAACAAAATTACATGTTCTAGTCCCATAGTTATTTTTCAATATCGAATCAAATGTTTTTAAAAATGAAACAATCACAGATATTACTGTTATATTTTTACTATTAATTGAAAATGCATGGAAAATAATAAAATAAATTTGTAGAAAATCATTTTGATTCTTTTAACCTCAACAAATATGTACTATTTTTCAAATTAACACTTCAACCTATAATACATTCGTAGGTTGTTTACATTACATTACATTATTATATTTGTTTCAGAAACTTGTTATTTTATTATTTTAAAGTTATATTTTTTAAAATTTTATTTAAGAAATGCTTTACAAAGTTGAAAAGCTAACTGTATAAAATTTATTGCTTAATATACGTATCAGTATAAATGTTACGGTATGTATTGAATTAAAACGATGTAATCACATCATTAACTTAAAACTAAACATTTTGATTTGGATTCTCTAAGGATAATGGACTATTCAAATGAATTCTAATTGAATTGGATTCATTGACTAATTCTAATGACATCTGCATTTTACACATAAACGTATTAGTTACAGTTTTGGATGTAAAGTTTATTCAAATCTCTATCGGTAAAAATTATTTAAAATACGTTTTTATATTAAATTTTATACTTTTAACAATATACAAGAGCTTTTTATTCGATGAAACTCTTCACCAATGAATTTCTTTTATTTATTAAAATATTCGTGTTAGTTATTTAAAACATAGAAAGAAGAATAAGTTAATATTCATTAATTAATATATTTTTTCTTAAATAACGTGTCCAAGATTTCGATATCAAAATACAGTCGACCCCCCTATAACACTTTTGATTATTCCGTTTTATATGAATTCCATGTTGTACGAGTCACTTAGATTTTACAAATACGTGTACCAGGCTGTGAACGGCTCACGTATTTATAAAATCTAAGTGACTCGTACAACATGGAATTCATATAAAACGGAATTATCAACAATGTTATAGGGAGTGGTCGACTGTATAATCACAAAGATTGAAATTATATAGAACAGTTTATGTTTTATAAAAGGTTAATACTCTTTTATTATGAAAGATTTATCCTGTATTTAAACTTTAATAGATACAGCTCAAGTAATAATAGTTTTCTCTATTCTATCAAGTTAGAAAAAACTGAAAAAGTCACTTAATGCGTATCACACATCTCTTGGAAAGTTGGCATCCGATTGAATCCACATAATGGATTTATTTATTTATTTTCCTTTGTTTCGATCACTAAAATAGCAAATACACAATTATTTGAAGTGAAATTATTCGAAAATGATCAATAGTTATATAATTTACACTATAAAACAGCTTCTAAGTTTTAAAATATAAATATAATCATTTATTTTTAATATATTTTCTTTTATTTGTTAAGGATCTAATTTTTTTTTTACATTTATAATTTTTATAAAAATTACAATTCCTATTTTAAGTTAAACGATAAAATTCAAAAGATTGATTTTATACACTTAAAACTTTAACTTAACAACTTGTTTTCTTATGTGTAAGTAATTTTTTATTATATGTCTATTGTTTTTTAGATGAAGCTATTAGGACAGGACAATAAATTTCAAAAAAATATCTATATAATATACTCCAAACTCAAAAACATTGTTCTAGAAATAAAGAACGATTTTTTACTGTCTCCTGAAGTAAGATAGACTGACAAAACTCTGGAAAACTTCGCAGTTTTTAACCGCTGCATTAAATCTGCTTACGACGTCAGTTTAAACTTTAAAAACACTTTAAGCTTTTACTGTTTTTTACACTGCTCCTACCAATTTAAAGTTGAATTTTTGGTATCTTTAGACTTGTAAACAAATCAACATATTGATATCGTTTATTTAAAAAATATGTAGTCTAGTCTAAAAATTCATATGTAAAACAAAATTCAGTCGATAGCTATTTATGTCATAAAAATATTTTAATTTAACTGTTAATTTAATATAGTTTAGGTTTATTTAAAACTATAAGAAAAGAACTTATAGCTTTTCCATAAAATAAGTCTTCTTGGATAGGATCTTCTTTAAAAATATCGAGTGGTAATGTTAAAAACTAATCTATAGATGCGATCTTCTATACTCCACTTTCCTACTGATTCTTATTCTTTTTCTCTTTCTATTCAATGACATCCCTTCAAAAAATCCATTTCCATTTTAAAATTTCTATTAATATAATAACAAATCATATTTTTCAGTCTGAATTTTTTAAATAGAATACACAGAAGAAAAATTTTATATTGAACGAAAGGCAGAGACAACCTTAACCAAAATTTAAGAATAAACGAATAAAGTATAACAAAAACAAAATACTTTACTTTCTGAAATGAATATTTAGATGTTTATCTTCTATCAAATACCCATAATATTCTCATGAATGGTTTTAAAATATAACTCTTTTACAAGAGATAATCTTTTGCTTTTAAAAACTTCTTCATATTCTATATTAATGCCTGTTTTTGTTTTTATTTATTACAGTCATTATCGAGAAATATGGAATAAGGAGTTTCCAAAAAACAGTCAAATCTCGCCCATCTGAGAGTAATCAGAATTACGAGATAACTGGTTAATTGCTTTTTTATTTCACTTCAGTAATCTTTAACTAAATAAATTCTTTTAGCCAAAAACTATAACAATTAATCTATTAGTTTTCGGGATGCTCTAATATCTGAATAAAATTAATAGTTGTGTTGCATAAATATATAAAGCAATAAGATTACAAATAATATATTGCACGATAAAGTTTTATGAACTGTGATATAGTTTATACCAAACAGTAATTACTGCTTCTTATATTCTTGTTTTCTCTTGTGATCAAAAAGATCAATATAGATATAACCTATATAAGACGAATCTAGCTACTAAAGTATTTGCTACAGTTTGTTATAGAGATAGATCCAGTTAATTTCCTTGCTTTTGTTGTGTATATAATCTACAGCATGAAAACACACAGATGTTTTTATTATATAATTTCTAAATTTACAAGTTATTAAATATCTGTTTTTTTTTAAATTTTTATTGTAGTACATGATGTAATTAGTAAAAAAGATTTTTAATAAAGAAACTGAAAATCGATTTTATTTTCTTATATTTTTCGTAATTTTTAATGTAAAATTACTGTATGATCTCTGATATGTACTGTTTCAAATTCATTATGCTGGTAACTTATGTAGACTACACTTTGTCTTTGATTTATCCCCCCCCAAAAAAAGAAAGAAATCGAACGGTAATGCCGGGGGAATTAGACTATCACGATCTATGTAACGATTGAGAAATGTGTGGTTCAAAAATCACGGACGTCACTCCTCCAATAGGGTAGAAAACCATTCTGATGAAAACTTATAATTGGTTGCATGGCTACTACTTGTGGTACTGTACGGCAAAGATCTCAAACGTATTCTGGTATACTACGTTAGAAATAGTATTTTCAGAAAAGAAAAACTGACCAGAAATCTAATTATGCAGAAGGCTACACTATACATTATCTTTAAGACTATTGCGTAGTGTTCTTCGACTTCATATAGATTTTCAGAGCCCCACATTCTCACATTTGAAATAGGAAGCATTGCCTCATCCGAAAACATAGAATAAAAAGTTTTCTTTGTGAGAATTTCTATCCAGCAAAAGCAACTGCAAATGATTCTTTCTTTTGCAGGTGATCAGATTTGATTTTCTGAAAAAACTGCACCTTATAAGCACGCAAGAGTAATCGATGGTGAAGACCTTTATAAATCGTTTATCGATTTATTCCAGGTTCTCTCGTTGCTTGTCTGACTTCCAGGATCTTCTTTCTAATGATCTACAGCATCTTCGTGTTCTCGGGGTTTCCACTACCGTGTCCTTTCAACACACTACTGGTTACGACCATTTCTTGATAGTATTAAGTGTTGAAGGGTTCTTATTTAATTAAGACATGGCAGAAATTCGTTGCACCTGACTTGTGAGTAACCGATTTCGTTTCTGCGTACCACCAAACAACTCGTACTCGCTCGTTCGGAGTCACCAGCTTAGAAATTGATTGACTACAATACCACTGGGATTCTGTACTCTTTAAAATTTTCACGTAAATTATCTCGGTTTATGTTTTGTCCAGAATCATCCATAATGTATAATTTGAAATTTAAAAATGACAGACTTTCAAAATACACGTTCCAAATTCAAAGACAGCCTTTTTTCATTTTTTATAGATTTTAACTAAGTGTCTTTTCGCTGTTAATGTGGGAGGTGGCTTATTTTGCTCACTCGGACATTGCATATATTTTTTGTATTAAAAAATAACGATGTAAAGCATATTATATAAATTACTATATCAAATTTTTGAAATTTTATTGTTTTATATATACACAAGCTGCATCTTGGTTGTTTATTTTGTAAAATTACTGAATTATTATCAAAATTGTAGGCCTATATAATAATTTTATTGCTCTTACATTGAAGTCTTTGTATGTCTTCTCTATAAAAAGCAGGTAAAGAAATAACTGCTATTATTGATAAATGGTACAATAACAAATCATCTTAAAGATGATCTTAATGTCTTCTCCATTTTATTAAGTAGCTATAAGTTGTTCTCTTACGATGTTTAAACAATGAATGATAAATGGAAGGAAACATTTTTCTTCTAACGAACATTTTGTAAAAAGTAATATTTCCATCATTCTGGTATATTTCACTAGTGGAAAATTTTATAACCTTTTATAAATGATGGTTTTAATATTGATATATACTTTCTCTCTCTCTCTCTCTTGAAGCATTATTTCACTTAATAAATGAACTAAACAAAAAGCTCAAGTACAGATAACAATAATTTTATGCGTAATAAGATAATAATAGAAATCTTTATATGCATTTTTTTATTAATCATTTCAGGACGAATATTTTTGACCTGCCTTTCAAAGGTTTAGCTAAGATAGGTTATAGTGTAAACGGCTTTGATGACTGTTCAATCCCATTATATCCATGTCAACTCTCTTATGAAAGTTCTCGAGTATTAAAGTTATTAATTTCCAATATTTTCTTTAACAGCAATAATTATCATTCTTATAATTAAAGAATATGTATCTGTGTTTATATAACGTAGTAGCTTAATTAACTTATTTGTTTTATATTTTGTTAAATTAAAAAAAAAAGGGTAAAATTCCGCTAAAAATGTATAGAACGATCAATAATGTTTACATGATAGACTAATTTAATGCCTTTTTTTTTAGTTGTATAATATAGATCTCGCCTTTCACTCACCATTAAATACACTTTAAATATTATAATTTAATTTAATATTATTTTAGCGNAGTCGTCCTGGTTTTCATCCCCTGTCACATAGAGTGTGTACCATAACTGTGTACCAAATTTCAACATTTAACTCCTAACCGTTTAGACTCTGTGCTTTATGATTATTATTATTAACCCATCTAGATTATATTATAAGATTTACAAATAGCTAAAGAACGGTGGCAAAATCTTCTATTTATAAATAAATAGATTTTTGCCAGCATTGTTGACTTTTTCACTTTAATATCGACGACATACTAAAAGAAAATAACGGTAAACTTATTGACGTAAAGCTGTTGTTGGTACAATTAGAATATTGATCTAAATATTGGAATAACGATTTAAACATCGATTTTGTCTGAATAATCTTCATACATATACATATATATATATATATATATATACAGATTTCGCTTATAATATTTAAAATAAATTTGTTATTAAAAATTTTTATTTTCTACATTGAAATCTAATGTAAATGAATAATTTATATAGGTAGAAATTCGATTATCCGAAACGGTGACGTTATACATACCATAGAATAAAATACAGACCAAACTCTCCATGTAACTGGAAATCATTACGTTATCTGTCGATTGTAGCGCCGCGAAACTAGGTCATATATGTAACATTTACTTTCAAATATAGTAATTGAATTACGATATTTATTGTTCATGAAACTTTAAATGCACGGTGTTTGATGTATACATAATGTAAATTTGATTTTATGTAATGAAATAACATGAAAATTTCTAAGCTTTTTAATCTATAATTACTGAATTAAAAGATTAAAGGAAACTTAATTTTCTAAAAATTTTTTAAATTATATAATTTTATTTTTCTATCTTGATTTCTAATTAATCTTTTCTTTTCTTCGGTGTTCATTTCAATGCTTTATTTCTGTCGAAAGGACAGAAATGTCGGTAAGTCGAGAAGAAATTTAACAATACTGTATGCCAAATTTCAACGTTCATAGTTAGAATGAACATTTAAATTGAATCTGTTAAGGCTTCTACGTCCATTAACAGATTAGTACCGAAATTAATATCTTAAGCACAAACTATTGTGTATACATCAATATAAACCTTAGCATATATAATTGCTAAAAGAGAGAAAGCATGACATGAATAAACTTTCTATATATATAAAAATATCTACTCTCTTCTTTTTTCATTTAAACCCTTAATTCATTTAATAAATAGGCATATAATGCTCACACTTGAGATATTTTGTTTTAACTTTGTGCTCCTTTCGTGCAATATTATGGTTAATTCTTTTAACTCTCTCCGCCTTGTAGGCACTAAGAGGGCCTTTTTTTTAGCACGCTTATTATGTGTTTGGCCAGGCTCAAAATTGAATGGTGAGGGACAGAGACCGACCTATCTGGACGAACTAACCCCTGGGGTGTTTCGATCCGTCCAGGTTCGATTCAGGGTCACCAAGAGCGGTATATTGACACCTTAATCGCTCGGTCATCCGCGTATGGTAGACAGCATCAGATAGTTCTATTTAACATTTTAAGCGAAATATTGACGGCTCAGTTAATTGTTTTAGGTTAAAATAGTGAGAAGACGTCAAAAAGGAAAAGTCAAAAGGTTTTACATAAATGGACGATCATCATCTCTCGCGCTTCACAACTACTGCCGGCCGAGACCATAAATAATTCTCCCCATTTCCAAGAAGCTATACAGGACAGCAGTAGAAAATTATATGGACAAAAAGTAAAATTCTTAGTCTAGCCCATGTAAGACTAAATCTCCTAATCTTAGTACAGAACGGAAGGAAGCAGGAGTAAAGTAAAATACTCTAAAAAAAATAAAGACTGATAAACAAGTGAATAGGGTTCAGTCTTTGAAAGTGTCACATTGAAGAGGAAAAAAGTAAGTCATTTGCATTATTTGTGAGAAGAACTTGGAGAAAGTTTGGATCTAATAGAGGTTGTATAAGGAGCTTGGGCGTATGGAATTTTACCTACCTTGAAGTTGAATCTATATTCTACCGCTGTAATTGTTTACAGCAACAAATAAGCAGTAACAGTGAACATAAACTTGAAAAAAGAAACTATCCGCTATTGCGCGCCCATTTTTCAATTGTCAAAAATGAAACAAAATTACATGTTCTAGTCCCATAGTTATTTTTCAATATCGAATCAAATGTTTTTAAAAATGAAACAATCACAGATATTACTGTTATATTTTTACTATTAATTGAAAATGCATGGAAAATAATAAAATAAATTTGTAGAAAATCATTTTGATTCTTTTAACCTCAACAAATATGTACTATTTCTCAAATTAACACTTCAACCTATAATACATTCGTAGGTTGTTTACATTACATTACATTATTATATTTGTTTCAGAAACTTGTTATTTTATTATTTTAAAGTTATATTTTTTAAAATTTTATTTGAGAAATGCTTTACAAAGTTGAAAAGCTAACTGTATAAAATTTATTGCTTAATATACGTATCAGTATAAATGTTACGGTATGTATTGAATTAAAACGATGTAATCACATCATTAACTTAAAACTAAACATTTTGATTTGGATTCTCTAAGGATAATGGACTATTCAAATGAATTCTAATTGAATTGGATTCATTGACTAATTCTAATGACATCTGCATTTTACACATAAACGTATTAGTTACAGTTTTGGATGTAAAGTTTATTCAAATCTCTATCGGTAAAAATTATTTAAAATACGTTTTTATATTAAATTTTATACTTTTAACAATATACAAGAGCTTTTTATTCGATGAAACTCTTCACCAATGAATTTCTTTTATTTATTAAAATATTCGTGTTAGTTATTTAAAACATAGAAAGAAGAATAAGTTAATATTCATTAATTAATATATTTTTTCTTAAATAACGTGTCCAAGATTTCGATATCAAAATACAGTCGACCCCCCTATAACACTTTTGATTATTCCGTTTTATATGAATTCCATGTTGTACGAGTCACTTAGATTTTACAAATACGTGAGCCGTTCACAGCCTGGCACGGG
>NW_019384841.1:555212-581616 GCF_000671375.1 Centruroides sculpturatus
CTATTGGATAATAATAGAAATCTTTATATGCATTTTTTTATTAATCATTTCAGGACGAATATTTTTGACCTGCCTTTCAAAAGGTTTAGCTAAGATAGGTTATAGTGTAAACGGCTTTGATGACTGTTCAATCCCATTATATCCATGTCAACTCTCTTATGAAAGTTCTCGAGTATTAAAGTTATTAATTTCCAATATTTTCTTTAACAGCAATAATTATCATTCTTATAATTAAAGAATATGTATCTGTGTTTATATAACGTAGTAGCTTAATTAACTTATTTGTTTTATATTTTGTTAAATTAAAAAAAAAAGGGTAAAATTCCGCTAAAAATGTATAGAACGATCAATAATGTTTACATGATAGACTAATTTAATGCCTTTTTTTTTAGTTGTATAATATAGATCTCGCCTTTCACTCACCATTAAATACACTTTAAATATTATAATTTAATTTAATATTATTTTAGCGGAGTAGAACTACGGTACGTAAATTTTTATATATTAAGCTCATGTCTAATAATATTATAATATAATAATTAAATCGGTCATTTACAAGGTAAGTTATTCTCATAAAATTGAAAAAATATCGATATTTTTTTTTTTTACGAAAAAGTTCATTTTGTAAATCTATAAAGCAGGAATAACAATTTTTTCGTTTTACTTTCCCGGCTGTTATATATAACGATCCGGAAAATAATGACTCTTCTCAAGATTTTTACATTTTTTGGGGCTCAGAACACGTTAAAAGGCAGGGAAATGCAGATGCAGAAAAAAAGGGGGTTTCTGTGTGTACGGATGATGTGTGTTTGTCTGTTGCACGATTTTGTTTACCCTGTTTGAAACTTAATAACTCCTGTGCTTTTTGTCGACAATTTCTGAAATTTTTCAGGGCGGGTTGTTTATTACGAGGATTGATGCTATTAAATTTTAGTGTGGTTAAAGAATGTGGGAGTGGTGAGATAAAGGGGTCGTGTTGTCGAGTCTGACTTAATGAAATTCTACTCGTAGTAGAGCTTATGTAACAGTTAAAACTTGTATCTAATTATTTAAAAAATTTATATAAATATTAAATTAAATTTAAATATTATATTCAGAAAATGCATTGAAAAGTTAATTTTGTGCATTTACGAAGACAAATGAAATAAAAATACACCTAAAGTTACTTGGCTTATTTACTCAACAACTTTAAAACATAAAGAAAAATGGAACATAGACAGACGAGTATAATATAGAGAATATACAAAATATGTTCTTCATATTCTTTTAGTAAGTAGGCCTACACTAATACGTATTAGGGTCCTCCATATTAGTAAATTATGTTCTTTCGTGTGTGTAGAGGATTTAATTCGTAAAAGCAGTAAAATGGTATTCGTCTATTTCATTCTTGAATTTAAAAAACTATAGTATGTGCTGAATGTATTAATAATGCACCTAGACCATTCTATTATTCAGTATATTATGTTAGTACGAAGCTGTAATCTTATTTATGATGTATCTTGATCTTTCCATATGTCACGCGATGAGTTTAGTAGCAGGGTGGACGGTGCTAGCTGTTTCATCTTATGCACCTTGTTTCGGACGAGACAGGGAACATAAGTTTCTCAAAAATGGGCATACAAGGTAGTAGGCCTTATTCTAAGGTTTTTTTTCCCAATGCACAAATATCAGCTTATTAATACTGGAATTTTTCGGCTTGGCCGAAAAATCCTAGCTTTATAAAAGACATGAATAGAAAATAAAGACAATAACACAAAACTTATATCTGTATAATTATTTGTATATATTCGATACAAATGGTAAATTCTACTAACATTTTTTCCATAGCTCCTTTTTCGTGGGCCGAATACACAGTAAAACTTGTGTAAACCGGAATCTTACGGTACCGAATATTTTTTCAGGTTTAACAGATTTCCGTTTTGAACAGGTTTTTTTTTAACATAAAAAATCGCTCCGTTTCGAAGAGTTTTTTCGTTTAGATTAGTTTTCTTTTTATTCGGGTTTCGTTTTGGCCAGGTTTTTCCGTACATTGTGTAATTTAGGTAAATATTTTAACTTTAGCATAACCAAAAGAAAGAAATACTTATAAAACCCACAATCGAACAATTAATTACTGCGCAAATAACGAATTCTCGCTGCACAATTCAAAATTCACATTATACAGTAGATCCCCCTATACAACGAGTTCATATAGTTCGGATTCCTGTATTTCGGCGAAAAAATTGCGACCGTATTCATATAAACACGCTAAAAGAGACTCGTATAATTCAGTAAAACGTCATCGCCGACTCGTGTCGCGACAGGATTGGTCGAATCTAGACCAATAGCGGATATTGTACAAACCGTTGAGTTTAAACGAGCAGCGGACCTTCTAAAAACCATTTATTATTTAACGGCCATAAAAATTATATTTATATTAATGATATCTTCAAAGTTCAGCAAAGTTTTCGCAGAAAAATAATTTATCAGGAAGCACGCGAGCGCCATTCGATGCACCACTCCGCTACTAAGACAAGCTTAAGCAACGGCGTCGTCGAACGGTGCACACTTCGGTAAATAATCCTACAATTTTTTGTTTATAGCGTAGTTTATACGGATTATTTCCAAAAAATATATACGTATTTTGGAAATGTTGAGTCGGATTAGTCTAGAATCGATTAATTTTATGGAAGAAAACCTTTCAAACAGCTGTAGTCCGTAAACTGCACACGTGGCGGGCTGTGATTGGCTCGTGTATTTAAGGACTCGTATAACATCAATTTCATAAAGAACGGAACGTATCTACCGTGTTATAGGGGGTCGACTGTACATTTAGTGTTAACGGTTGTATGTTAGAATATGCACCGCAAAGTAGAATATGTCCATCTTGTTAATATGTAATGTAGACTGATCGATACCGTCCTGTCCATTATGTGGATAAGATAGGCATTCTGACATACCATCTTGTCCACACATTTGGATAAGACGAGCGAAAGCGCCTTAAACTTTCTATTTATTTTACCCAAGACACGTTTTTTGTAGTAAATGGTATCTATGTGTAAAGACAAGAAGTTCTTTAACACTGTTCACTGCAAATAAAGCTTTCACGTATTTTCACTTGTTCAGAAGTTATTGTCATTTTTCCTTAATAGGCCATGTCTGGAAACTTTACCCGTTAAAAGGCAGGGAAATGAGAAAAAAAGGGGGTTTCTGTGTGTACGGATGATGTGTGTTTGTCTGTTGCACGATTTTGTTTACCCTGTTTGAAACTTAATAACTCCTGTGCTTTTTGTCGACAATTTCTGAAATTTTTCAGGGCGGGTTGTTTATTACGAGGATTGATGCTATTAAATTTTAGTGTGGTTAAAGAATGTGGGAGTGGTGAGATAAAGGGGTCGTGTAAGGGGTCGTGTTGTCGAGTCTGACTTAATGAAATTCTACTCGTAGTAGAGCTTATGTAACAGTTAAAACTTGTATCTAATTATTTAAAAAATTTATATAAATATTAAATTAAATTTAAATATTATATTCAGAAAATGCATTGAAAAGTTAATTTTGTGCATTTACGAAGACAAATGAAATAAAAATACACCTAAAGTTACTTGGCTTATTTACTCAACAACTTTAAAACATAAAGAAAAATGGAACATAGACAGACAAGTATAATATAGAGAATATACAAAATATGTTCTTCATATTCTTTTAGTAAGTAGGCCTACACTAATACGTATTAGGGTCCTCCATATTAGTAAATTATGTTCTTTCGTGTGTGTAGAGGATTTAATTCGTAAAAGCAGTAAAATGGTATTCGTCTATTTCATTCTTGAATTTAAAAAACTATAGTATGTGCTGAATGTATTAATAATGCACCTAGACCATTCTATTATTCAGTATATTATGTTAGTACGAAGCTGTAATCTTATTTATGATGTATCTTGATCTTTCCATATGTCACGCGATGAGTTTAGTAGCAGGGTGGACGGTGCTAGCTGTTTCATCTTATGCACCTTGTTTCGGACGAGACAGGGAACATAAGTTTCTCAAAAATGGGCATACAAGGTAGTAGGCCTTATTCTAAGGTTTTTTTTCCCAATGCACAAATATCAGCTTATTAATACTGGAATTTTTCGGCTTGGCCGAAAAATCCTAGCTTTATAAAAGACATGAATAGAAAATAAAGACAATAACACAAAACTTATATCTGTATAATTATTTGTATATATTCGATACAAATGGTAAATTCTACTAACATTTTTTCCATAGCTCCTTTTTCGTGGGCCGAATACACAGTAAAACTTGTGTAAACCGGAATCTTACGGTACCGAATATTTTTTCAGGTTTAACAGATTTCCGTTTTGAACAGGTTTTTTTTTAACATAAAAAATCGCTCCGTTTCGAAGAGTTATTTCCGCTTTGGCAGGTTTTCATTTTATTAAGTTCCGTTTTGAACAGGTTTTTTTTTAACATAAAAAATCGCTCCGTTTCGAAGAGTTTTTTCGTTTAGATTAGTTTTCTTTTTATTCGGGTTTCGTTTTGGCCAGGTTTTTCCGTACATTGTGTAATTTAGGTAAATATTTTAACTTTAGCATAACCAAAAGAAAGAAATACTTATAAAACCCACAATCGAACAATTAATTACTGCGCAAATAACGAATTCTCGCTGCACAATTCAAAATTCACATTATACAGTAGATCCCCCTATACAACGAGTTCATATAGTTCGGATTCCTGTATTTCGGCGAAAAAATTGCGACCGTATTCATATAAACACGCTAAAAGAGACTCGTATAATTCAGTAAAACGTCATCGCCGACTCGTGTCGCGACAGGATTGGTCGAATCTAGACCAATAGCGGATATTGTACAAACCGTTGAGTTTAAACGAGCAGCGGACCTTCTAAAAACCATTTATTATTTAACGGCCATAAAAATTATATTTATATTAATGATATCTTCAAAGTTCAGCAAAGTTTTCGCAGAAAAATAATTTATCAGGAAGCACGCGAGCGCCATTCGATGCACCACTCCGCTACTAAGACAAGCTTAAGCAACGGCGTCGTCGAACGGTGCACACTTCGGTAAATAATCCTACAATTTTTTGTTTATAGCGTAGTTTATACGGATTATTTCCAAAAAATATATACGTATTTTGGAAATGTTGAGTCGGATTAGTCTAGAATCGATTAATTTTATGGAAGAAAACCTTTCAAACAGCTGTAGTCCGTAAACTGCACACGTGGCGGGCTGTGATTGGCTCGTGTATTTAAGGACTCGTATAACATCAATTTCATAAAGAACGGAACGTATCTACCGTGTTATAGGGGGTCGACTGTACATTTAGTGTTAACGGTTGTATGTTAGAATATGCACCGCAAAGTAGAATATGTCCATCTTGTTAATATGTAATGTAGACTGATCGATACCGTCCTGTCCATTATGTGGATAAGATAGGCATTCTGACATACCATCTTGTCCACACATTTGGATAAGACGAGCGAAAGCGCCTTAAACTTTCTATTTATTTTACCCAAGACACGTTTTTTGTAGTAAATGGTATCTATGTGTAAAGACAAGAAGTTCTTTAACACTGTTCACTGCAAATAAAGCTTTCACGTATTTTCACTTGTTCAGAAGTTATTGTCATTTTTCCTTAATAGGCCATGTCTGGAAACTTTACCAGTATAATAAGTTTTAATATTAGACAAGATTCAAGTAGACAATATATACACAGAAATGTAAAATTTTACTTAAATTATAAAGAAATGTTTTCAAGAAAATAATTTAAATAGAATTAAATTACCTGCAGTGTTTTTTATCATATAAATATTTACTAATTACATAAATTTATAACCTCGTATGAAAGATAAAATATTTGTAATAAAGTTTTTTAATTTAAATGGTATATGAGTTATCATTCACATAAATTTGTGGATTTTTGTATTCATAAATTATCCATCATTTACATCAATAAATTATCATTAATAGGCTATTCTACTCGCTAGAAAATCTTTCTTCTTTCGGTTCTGCATGATTTATACAAGCAGAACTAAGATTAGTTTTCGTTATTTTGATAACAAGATTAGTTTCGTCCTCTTTAATCTCAGTTGAATTATATTCTCCTTTTTCTATTTCATTTCGAAATTAATAATTGTTACTATATTATTATATATAAAAATAAATTTAAATATAATTAATTTATGTAAAAGAAGAAAAATAAGTTAAATTTACTAAACTTTTAAATACAGTATATATCAGATGATGATTACATTAATTTAATACTAATGTATCAATAAAAAAAATTATTTTTATTTCATTTACATTTAATAAACGTCTGAATATTATCATTCCTCCGTTTTTTGGGTTATTGAGTTCTTTTCTCTATTCTCTGGATTATTTCTATTATTAATTTATTTCCACATATATATTTTTTTTCATTTTACCATTTTATTCAAGTACAAATTCTCTTTCTTATCTTCCTCTTTTTTTTCCCCTCAATATTCAGTTACTTTATCTTTTTCACTCTATTATTTTCTTTTTCTTATCGTTTTATACTTTCATACCATTTAAGTCTTTCCTTCCAATTATGGCTACTTTCAAACTTTCTTTGATGTGTTCATTTCCGATTCTAACTCATGTTGTCAGATCACAAACCCATCTTTGTAGGCCACATTCAGTTTCTATTCTTAACACTTCTCTCGCCTTTTATTCTACATCATTCAAACTTTCTTGTCTTATTACTTATCTGTAGTATCTTCCTTTAAGGCTTATACAAAGTGGCTTGTCACACAATACACCATCAGCTCGTCACTATTTTATCTAGACAGCTTCAATTTTTCTTGTTTCGTCTATGTCAATATCTTTATCATACTATCTCTGATCTCATGTAACGAATATTACTGTACTATATCAACTAGTTCCTAACTTTTCCTAAAATATATATTCCTATAACTGTTAAATTACATTTCTAATATTTTGTTCGAAAAGAAAGATATTAACTTTTAAGTTTTTTTATTTAATATTGTTATTTTCTGTAGTGTGGTGTATATAATAAGATATTTTGGAATGTATGTCGTAGGATACTTGTGGAAGAGAATACTACAGGCATAACATCTCATCCATTTTCTATTGGGGATTTATTTATTAGCTAAGTTCTGCTTGCTTATTGAGCTTTCCAGGGAAGATATTTTGTATACTGTGTGTTTTGGATGGGGAAATTTGTCTACTATACTATGTAATTTTATTTTGCTTGTCGGTGTGTCTGGTCTGTTCTGAGAGATTGTTATATAATCATAAATCTTATTATTAATAATTAATTATAATTCAGTCGTAGTTTAGTGCGTTACACTGTAGTATTATAATTAATACTACAGTATAACGCATAGGTGCATTTCTATTGTGTGTGGGAATTGGAAAGTAAAAGTTCCGCATAAGTAATTATCAAAACAATAGCTCTTACGGCTTATTTTATGCAGATAATTTAATTACAAATTAATTTATTTTTTTAATTTTCTATGCATTAAATACATGTACAATACACGAGTATTTACAAATATAACTTTTAAGAGTTGTTAGAATATAGTCTACATACAGTATATGTTAGATATATGTAAACACGAGTTTAATCTTTAGAATTACAGTTTTAACGTTACAGTAATTAAAATTAGCCTTTTTGGACTCTTCATGCTCCGATAATTCATACGGAGGATCAGATACGGATTGACCTTAATATTTAGGCTATACAAGTTCTTTGACCTTGCTGATATCGAATTTTCAGAAACAAAATTAAATTTTAAATAAAAATTTTCAAAATAAAAGCTAATAATTGGCTTTTTTTTAAATAAATGCTATATGTCGTGATTCAGATAAAATTATAGTTGGGAATTCAATGTTATTGAAACTAGAGTTTTAAGCAAATAACTCGTGCTTTTAACGAATTACAAAACAAAGAATAAATACAATTTAATTATTAACGATTATATGAAATGATTAGAAGTAAATTTAATGAAATTAAACACTTTATTGAAAAACAATTGTATTAATATAATAATAGTACACTCATGGGTGTCCTCAGAGGGAGAAAACGAGGCACTCGTCCTTTCCTGGGAACAAATTATTCCATAAATTTAATTGTAAAAGTGATTTAGATATGTAACTTTACACCCTCGCCAAAGGGACACTTTGTTGTCTTTTTGTATTGATGCAATACTCTCTTCTATGGAAAAATATCCCCAAAATATTTATTGATGTAATTATTTGTTTCCAAGCTTTGCTCCCTTGTAAATTTTCTGAAGACCCTCATAATACTAATACTAATACTAATAATAATACTAATAATAATTTTTAAATATGTATAGCGCTCTCTAAAACATCTTACAATAATTAAATATATTATAAATTATTTTTGTGAATCTTAATAAGATTTTCAAATAACCAAATTATTAAACATTCGAATAACTAAAATAAATGTAAATAAAACAGTCACGTTTAGTAATTAGGTTAAATTAAAACAGCTCATTAAACTAGAAAGTAGATTCAGAAAATACCCAGTCGTTATAATAAACGCTTAAAGTGTATTGTTTAATTGTTGTAATAGGGAATAAAAGAGTTGTAATTCCATTAATTTGGTAATAAAATAAGTTAACTCGATTTTCAATTCAATGACACATATATTATATTATATTATTTAAAAAAAACTGTGCGAAATACAAAATAATTAATTTTAAAAATAAAATAAAATATTTAAAATCAATAACATTTTTAAAACAACAAAGAATAAATATTTTATTATTGGTTATTCAGTAAGTGTTTAAACAACAATTATATTTTAAAAAATCTATTTTTTTAAGAGTAAATACACTTGTGCTTACATTAATATATTTATTTTATTTTCAGTTTTTTTCTTATATGTATTTATCTTTTACGAATGTCTGGGCCTTGTTACATAAAATTTATCAAGTTACAGAGGTTAGTTACAAGCTACAAGACTTATAATACTAGTAAATTGTTACTGATCATAAATATGCAATTTTATAGTATGTACGAGTACGACCCCCTATAACACTGTTGATAATTCCGTTTTATATGAATTCCATGTTGTACGAGTCACTTAGATTTTACAAATACGTGTACCGGGCTGTGAACGACTCACGTATTTGTAAAATCTGAGTGACTCGTACAACATGGAATTCATATAAAACAGAAAAATCAAGTGTTATAGGGGGGTCGACTGTACTGTACTTCATGTAATCAAAATTTCTTACGTCTTGTAACTTGTAAAACAGGTTTGTAATCTGTTACAAAACTTTTTATTCAAAACATTTTGCTTGTAAAGCTTGTATTGAATATAAACAACTACAAGCGTTTTATGCACCAATGCCTAGTGTAATTTAGACTAATAGGTTCTAGGACCAAAAAATAATAAGTAACTATCTAACTAATTGTATTAAAACATACGTAATAAATAACAAATTGTATTTTTAAAAAATAAAACCTTTAACGATTTGCTTTTATGAGTATCTTCTAAATTGATTTGCTTAATAATGTAAAGCTAAAGCATTTAAGTTTGATGAGCCCGAAACACATAAAATCTGAAAATGATCACAATCAACTTCATTACGTGTCAATTAAGCTGTGCAATTATAGATTTAAAAAACTGTAAAAGGAAGATAATTTTATAGTAAAATCTTACATTAGCCTTTGTTTTTAATAAGAATAAGGTATAATCTAATTTCTATACTTAAAAACAATAATAAACTATCTCATTACTTTAAATTTCTTTATATTGTTTATTGTAGTTTTACTTCTATGATTATCGTCGTATAGAACTTTATCTTTACGAGTAGTTTTTAATGAATTAAGATAGAAAAAAAAGTGATTTTTACGAGTTCTATTTCAATGACTATCGAATTTAATATATCAAAATATACATTAATACTTTACGAATATGAGAAGATGTTATTGAAGTATCGAATGTGCTTAAATAAACTTTTCGTTGTCCCATTATATGTAATTATGTATTTAACAAAAGAACTGCTAATATTTTTTAATGGAGACGATCACGAAAAGAAAATAATGTATTAAAAAATCAAATCCTTTTTCTGAAATCGATCGGAAAGTATCATCACATTTAGTAGAATAGTCAGAAAAGTTGCAAAAAATAATGCTATGGACATCAAATTGTTAATCATGTGAAGCTTCTATTATCCTTTTTTTATATATATAATATAAAACATTTCCTTTGTAACAGTTGTGCAAATAATCGACCAGCCCGTATGCAAATAGACCGAGTTGTATAGATAGTGGAAGTTACTTCTTGGTTAATTTACAACTTAAATGCTCAATTCCTGTCTTATTAACAGACTTAACATCACTGGTAAAGTTGTTTTAACAGAACAATAGCTTTGTACCATTTCATTAAGATAATTTCCTTAGTTGAAGGAAATTTGGCAAGAATCACCGAGTGCAAATGACTTACGTAAATGTAGAAAATCGTATAAAGGAAAAGCTACATTTAAATTGTAAATTCAGTTGATAAACTTATTTTATAAATAAACTTACCAGCTAAATTGTATTAGCATTATAAACGGGTGCAATAATGTGTAGAGAAAAAGTTGCTACGAAGTGTTACATATCTTTTGGAATTGATTTTTAGCACAAATTATAAATAAGCACAGATATAATATTGTACAACTTTTCGTACAGTCTTTGAGTGTACAAAAGGTTCAACAATAAATGTTAACTCTTTCTAAACAATCCAGTGTTTTAAATTTTCTTAATAAATGTTTACACTATATAATACGTTTATAGAGGAAACATTAACAATTGCATGCAATTCTCGTATGTTAAATGTAGCAAACAACTGTAATTAGTTATTAATTTATAAACAAAAAGTAGAAAACTACTTTTGCTTTTTATATTAATGAAGTGTTAAGGTTAATCAAACAACAATAGACTGATACTGGAGGTATTCTACTGTATTCTTCTTTATCATTTTTATCTTATTTTAAGTAGAAATTTATTAAATAATTTTAATATATGGTTTATTATAACGTAACAATAATTTCAAAATGATTAACATTTTATATGTTACAGAAAATAATGTTTGAAAGAATTTAATCATAAAAATATTTAAAATAAGACATGACCTCTGATAAAATATACAGAAAATAAATACCGCAATTAAAATTTTTAATTGAATTTAACATTTAACAGAACACAGATTCATTTACAAGTAACACAAAATTATGACATTATTCTAATAAAAATAGAATAATAGAAAAGCATATTACTTGTTATCTTCAGTTGTAATCTGTGTTAATGACTTACGTTTTTATTATTCTCTGCAATTTAATATTGTTTTCGTTCACATTATTTTTGCAAATAAAATATATTTAATTAATCAAAATATTTTCCTTAATTTTTTTTTTTTAATTTATCTCATTCGTGTTGAAAATAATGTCTGTAATTGTATTCATTTTTATCATAAAGCTGTAAATTCCAAATGCACTAAAAATTTTTTATCAACTGATAAAAACTGCTTCATTGACTTTAACACGATTAATTAATTAGTAATTTAATTTATATCCATAATAATATTTTTATTATCTCATCTTAGTTATGCCAGTTTTCGTGTTTCGTTATTAAAGAATGTAAGTAATTAATTCATTAGTTTTTCTGACAGAAACATTGATAAAGAAAATTAATTTCTGGAAACAACAATGGCTTTGTGCGATCGATTCAGGTTGACACGTAAAACCAATTCCATCACTTTAACGTTTTGAGCTTCCAAGCAGAATATACTAAAGCTAAACAATGTTCTGGTATACGGCATACTTAGATAGAAGATAGCACTAATGAACAACAGATGCGAATGACACGTTTACGACACAAGTTTAATGTATATCTGAATGTTCTGAATATGACAAACATTGTTGATAATATCGTAAACATTTCTGAAATGTCGACGATGTCATTTATTTTGTATTATAACCTTATTGTTAATCAAAGTATTTATTGATAATTATTTATCTGAATCTATCTAAATCTTTGATAAAACAAATATTTTCTTGAAACATTCTCATTGTTACTTGTTAATAATTGTTATATTTAAATGTAAAATTAGAATAAAGTGCTTTATATATATAGAAATTTTGGGGGAAAGCACACTACAATCGATAAAAATTATAAAAACAATAATTTAAATAAAATGTAGGTGTATTAAAGGAAGACTGATACACGTTTTATTATTAATCGAGGTATATTTATTTAGGTTTTTATGTGACAAAAATGTAAGAATTGTTTCAGTTTAATAAATGGATAAAATTTAATTTAATATTACTTTTATGTGCTCTGGCCACCACTAAAGGTTTAAAGGTTATAATAAAATAAATATATTATTTAATTAGATAATTTTAAAGGAATAAAGAGATCAAAATACAATCAAATCTCGATAAAGCGTCCTCCTAAATAGTGTCATCCTCATAGAACGCCAGTGAATAGACGTTTATTTGTTTTTTTATTTTCATATTAATACATGGCAATGCCATTTAAGGTAGAGAATGATCTCTCAATATCAATAACAATTGAGAACAACTCCATACAGTAAAACAAACACGGATAAAAATAATAACATAGATACACAGAACTAAAACAATACATAAATAAAACAAAATCAAAGTTGCAAACGGATCTTCCCCATAAATATTAAATAGAGAACACTTTGATATCTGTGAATTATTAAATGCATGATTTTGAATGATCACAAAAGCATGTTATTTTCAGGTTTTCATAGACAAATTAGTCTATAGATATCATTATTACGTATAATTCTTTTCATTCGGGGTCTTTTATTTTAACATTACATTCGATTCGGAGGCGAACAAAATGGTGGCACTAAATCGAAGCTTGATTGTATAAAAATTAATATATATTCTCTACAACTATCATTATGATATTCCCCTGTGTTCAAACACGTCGTTAGATCAAGTAAGTTATATCTCCATATAGCTATACAGAATATAATTTAACATTTGATAATTTTACGACTAAGTCCAGTTAAATAATATACATTTTCTATAATATTAAGTGATTTTGAATTACTATGAATTATAAATTATATTAAAAATATTTTATATTTTTCAATTATATAATTATTAATATTTTATATTGTAATATAATATAATTCTTAATAGAGTATATAATAAATATTTTTCATTTTGAAAAAATAGTTATTCACACGATTTTAGAAACATTTGAAAAGTTTCAGAATATATATATATATTTCTTTTTATAAAGCTATACATCTTTCATGCATTTGTTATATTTTTTAGATATTGGAGTGGTGTTATCTTTCACCATTTACATTTATCTTATCTTCTATCTCCGGATTTCTTTTGTACGTTCGTATGTTTTTGTGTAATATGACTCTCTTTGTCACAGAGATCAGTAAATAGAGTTTCTGTTTTCTTTTTTTTTCAATCAAACTGATTACGTATCGTGCTAGTTTTTATCGACATTTTTCGAACAATATCAAATACGTATATTTAATATAATTTTAGAAGCAATACGTGAAAATTTTTCATCGCGATTTATTTGTAATTATAACAAATTCATGCATTTATAGCTTATTCGCTTCAAGTAAATACTTCATATCAATGGCGTAACTAAGGTTTTGTTCTAGAGGTGAGCTGGGAGGAAGATATAAAAAGTACAATCAGAATGTTGAATATTAAACGTCCCTTAAAAGTATTATTTATGTTTTTGTGAGCTTTACGTTTAATTGAGTTTGAACAACGATATGACAGGTAAAATAGTACAAAGTGTTACCAGTTGAACATAATTGAGGGATATATGATTATTCTTATATATCATATAATTCTTATTACTGAATTATGTGATATATTATAGAGGTAAAAGCGAAATTTGTCAGCAGTAAACACATCTGAAAGCTCGAGGTTGTTTATAAACTGACTGGTCAAAGTGCTTTACAGGAGATTAAAAAATGAATGCAGATTGAATCAAGAAATGCGGATTCGGATGATCGTCTTGTAGAAGACCTTGAGATAACATGGAATCTGTCAAATTGTTATTTAGCAAACACTGCTTGTAAAATTGGAGGATAATTTATCAATTACAATGGTTTGACGATTGAATTGACTGAAACCAATTAATAAATATTGAAGCGAAGAGACTGGAAAAAAATGTTCTAATGAAGTAAAGCATTGGTCTGTAGTTGTTTGGACTTTGTTGTTCTTCTTATGGATCATGAGGTAAATTATTTTGTATCAACACATGAGTGGCTTGGTTTGAGAAAGTATATTGTTTAAAAATTGAGAAAAAGACAGTGCATGTTGTCTGCCAAAGAAAGCAGTAATTCCGTCAATGCAAGGAGTATAGTTAAATATAATACTTATCATTAATTAATTACAAATAAAAAATAACACAAAGTTAACATATATTAAATGCAAACAAAATATTTACCTTTAAGAAGTGGAAGATTAAAAATAAAACAAAATAAAAAACATTGAGAGAGGCACTACAACACACACAATGCAAATGATTACATTACTACTAATATCCTGCTAAAGTCGAGAACAGATTCACAATAAATAATTGTTAGTTAATTTTAAAAATTAATTTATAAAAAAAAAATGTATAAAGTTAGATTATATATAAGCGTTTGTAAGTATATTCAAAGATTAGTGTTTCTCGAGATTGAAGACAAGAAAAATGTTGAAATTTTCAGGGATCAAATCCTCATAATCTTGATATGAACTAGATAATCTAGTTCATATCAATATTAAGATTAAATTAAATTGAGATATTCAATCTTAATTAATTGAGTATCTTAATTTATGTAATCTTATTCAAACGAATTAAATTTACCATAACTTATATAATAACACGAAATATTTAAATAGTTTGCATCTCTTCCACTCTATTAATAATGTGAATATATTGATATAATTTGTCATAGTTATGCAAATGAATTTGTATCATCGCGCAACTTGATATACAATTGTCATTGAGAATATATTCAATTTATATCCATAGAAGATAACAATATAGGAATACAATATTTGAACAATTGATATAAAGAAGATATAAAGGAATATTCCAAATGCTTTTTCTACCTGTCTTGTTTTGTAATTTTGTTAATTTAGCGGATTTTTGTTTGTTTACTGTAATGTTTCGATAGTCCACCTTGAACGAAAGTAATGTCAGTTACGAATCTAGATATATTTTATAATTATACTAATATTTTGTAACTATTATACAGCTAAGGTTTATTATAATATTGGTGATAGTTACTATAAAGTCTGTTTTAGTTGTAGATGGCTATCATCATATATTATCCAATTGAAAAGAATCAGTAAGGCTGAAATGCATTTTGGAAAGTAATAATTAAATACTCTTGGAGTATTAGTTCTAGTTAACTATGTTTTTTCTTGTAGAAAAATAACATTAAAAATTAAAATGTATTTTGTAATAAAAAAACGGCTGAATATTTTATAGTTTAACTGTTTCATATATTATTAATGCAATTCGGGATAAAAATGAATAAATTCAGAAAGGTAAGTTAATTTACGTTTGAATAAATTTATTTTTAATTTTATTTATTAAGTTATATAAAACAGACGATGCCACATAGAATATAAAATTTTACAAAACAAAAATCTTCAATATTATTCTATTGAACACTTGTAAAAAGTTTTTTTGTTTCGTAAAGTTTGTTGATAACAAATCTTGATTAGGTTCAATTATAATTGCACATATACTGTATTATAGTATGATTGTTAATGAGAAAGAGAAGACAACATTTTGGAGTATAAAAAGTGGGCCTGATGACTGAGCAGTTTGTGTCGCTCTAGGATCCTGGAAACGAATCCACGACAGACCACTTCCTGAAAAATCATTGATATTTTCAAAATATAAATGATTTTTCGTGAGGTGGTCCTTCGTGGAAATAAAGGGTCACGTCCCTCATTATTTGATTGCTTTATCATGGTCCTAACCGAATCCATGATAGTCTTGATAAAAAGGGCCTCTTACTGCCCACATGGTAGTAAGAGACTAAATATATATATAT
The DNA here is from genome assembly GCF_000671375.1 of Centruroides sculpturatus. Classification (NCBI taxonomy): domain Eukaryota; kingdom Metazoa; phylum Arthropoda; class Arachnida; order Scorpiones; family Buthidae; genus Centruroides; species Centruroides sculpturatus. The sequence goes on from NW_019384841.1 coordinate 571,278, forward strand.
ATATGTTTAGTCAGCCAGGTCCATGATAGAGCAATCAAATGATGAGGGATGTGACCCTTTATATATATATATAGGCCTATATATATATTATATATAAAGGGTCACGTAAGGGTATTTATATATATAGGGTGTAGATTAAAAACATGGTACCGTGCTACAACTCGTTTCTGATACTTAACTAAATAGTAGACTCTTCGACATCATAATCACACCATACATTTCCGATTCCTCTTCTCATGAGGACCAAATCCTATGATAGTAACACAGTTTAAATTATAAAGATACAGTGTGTCTCAAAATCAGTATAAAACGTTTTTGTCCGGATAATATACACAAAAAGAGAAACGTGTAGACAGTCAAAAATGAGGGAGGAACTATGTGAAGCATCTCTGCATGGCCTCGGGCACTCAAGGCAGTCAACTGCAAGCATAGTTTATATTTCTGAAGCATGTTTTAATTAAAAACTAAATTAGAAACAATATTCTTTAAAAACAAACTAAATTATGCCCCTATTCTGCATCCTGTACACATGAGGCTGAGACAGAATTCGACCCCATGAAAAGGGAGACAGGAATTCATGCCAACTATCGATCAACCTATACACTCGTTCGCTTGTATTTAGCAACTAAGTAGCAGAATCAAACCGTAGCCTAGTGTAATGCTTTTGACTACACCATGTATAAGAAATTGTAAAACGTGTATCGTGATTACTCAGCAGTAAATTTTTTCACGTTTATAACGAATTTAAAAAAAAACAGTAAGACTAAATGTTCAAGTATATAAATACAAATATTGAAAGTAAATTGTATTATTAATATTTATGTTACCGTGATATTAGCGTTATGGTAATGGTAATACATGATAGTATTATCATGTATTTATTAATTAATATTATATTTAGTAATAATAGTAGTAAATTTATGACAACTTATTAAACTACTTTATAATTTAATAAGTAATTACTAATATAATTCATTTTAGAATTTATTATCTTTATTTTAAAAGATAAATAAATTCAGAAAATTAAATAAGTAGCTTAATTAATGAAAATTTTAACTTTCCTCTTTAAAATATCGATATTATTTTAATTTGACATTTTCGAAAAGTATTTAAAATAATTGACTTTGAATAATAATTTTCTGTATAAATTTTCGAAAAATAATAATTTTAAAAAATACTTAAAATTATTAATCTTAAAGTTATATATGTATTGGATTTTTTAATACATACTGTATACACTGTATATATCTTTTACTAAAGAATTTTAATTATTTTGTTAATGTATATCATCAAATGTTTATGAATATTTAATTAATTAAATCCAATGGACAACCTAATTCTGTTCTGATTAGAGAAAATAGAATTGTTCAGTCTCGCGGCGGAATTCTTCTTAGCAATTAATTACGAATGACCTTTTCTAAGGTCATCTGTAAGTAACGTTACTAAGACAAAAAAAACGTAATAAAAAATTTTAAAAGAATTTCAAAAGTCCATTAACAACTTTATTATAAAATTTGATAAAAAAATTATTTTAATTAAATTAAAACTTTTTTGACATGCTGCAAATGGTCTTTACCACTATACTGTTGCTATTTCAATTTATAAGTTTTATCTGTTAAAAAGAATATATATAGAATAGTTTGTTTTAATCAATTCATCGGAATAATTCGGCATTCTGTAAATTCCTCAAGCCACAAAATTTCCTCAAGATGTCCTTCAAGGATGCTGCAAGGTTACACTACAATCAATAAAAAAAAAACTGGGTTAACTTCAATTTTTTATTGCGTATTATGATTTTACATAAAAAACAAACAAATTTTTATCGAAACATATGAAAAAATGCGTGACCAGTATAATGGTCCATACGGTCGTTGGAGTTGACTTTATCTGACTTTTATTTAATGGGAATATGTAAAAAATTAACAGGAATCAACTACTAGAGAAGAAATAATCAGAAGAATTTTAACACCTTGTACAAACATACGAAGGGAACGTGTTACTAAACACTGTGAGACATTTCCAACAGACTTATGCATTCAGGAAAATGGAGATGTCTTCGAACAACGATTGTAATAAGAGAAAACTGCGGGAGGCAAGAGGAATCGTGTTAATTAAGCATTCTACTAAAAGTTTAATTAACATTAAATATATCTTTATAAAATTTAAGGTAACCGCGAGACGTGCTTGAGGATACATTTTAAAAATAAGCAAAGATATCACAGGTTGATGAATTTAACTCACTATGGCACTAGTTTTTCTATCAGTTCATTATTTGAATAAAAATAATGATTCCACGAAGTAATAATAGTATTTCCTAATGATTTTTCTTTATTTCATTGTACAGTACTCCACAGACGTGTGTGTGTGTGTGCACGATTTTGTTCACTTTTTTGAAGCTTAATAACTCTCGTGTTTTTTGACGAAAATTTCTGAAATTTTGCAGGGATATTTGTATATTAGGAAGATTGCTGCTATTAAATTTTGGTGATTAAAAGTCGAGGGGTGGGGAAATGAAGAGGATCTTGTATCTTATCTCGAGTATGTTTCTTATGAGTCTTATCTCGAGGACTTAATAACGATTCTCCTCGTTATTAGCATTTACAATTTTTTATAACCTACCTTCAAAATTAAGCTTTTTACCATTTTATGATAATTAAAAGTATAAAAAGGTTTCAAAATAAAATATCATAACACATGGCACCACATACTCAGTTTTAAATGTTTCCAAGAAAGTTAATTAAGCAACTCCCTATTGGATTTCTTATGTAGCCCTTCCTCGATCAACAGTGCAGTTTTTTTTAACAGAATTTTTTCCGAAATTTTTCAGAAAATTTCAAGAAATTCAAGTTATCTAATTTATTCGAGCTGCGAAAAATGCAATAAATAACGTTTTTATTGCGCGCCGAGTTTACTCGGGAAAAAATTCAAAAAGTGCCGGCGTCTCACAGACTCCGCGCGAGCTTTCGGGTAGGAAAAATTCGGAAGAAAAAACACGCTCGCGATAATCGCTATCGTCGATCGCGAACGTCGCGATCATCTTTTTCGCTGTCAATTCTTTTCTACCAATAATTTTTTTTTATTTCAAGAAAAAGATCGATTCTAGCCCGATTTTGAAGCGAGATATCGCAATCTGTTTTTACACTCAACGACGTCTCATTACACTCTGCGAGAAATCGCGTTGTTGCACGCGAGAAATAACAGCGACAAAAATTTTCAAAATTAATTACGCTAATACAAATTGCGCTAATTGTACAATTTTTGTTTCTTGCGTAACAATTTCATTTAGGTATTGTCGCAAATGCATTTTTTTGATGAAATTTCGAGAATATTTTTAGTTATAAATAAAAGAATTTACGCATTCGACGTCATGTCGTAAATTGCCGAATTTTTCATGGTTCACCCATTATCTTTTTGATTGCTTCATTTCATGCACAGAAAACATTTATATCTAAACTATCGGCAAAGAATTTTGATGGTTTCTATAATATTTTGAGAGATGTCAATTTTTTATATTAGGTGATCGATTTAAGTCTAACACACGACTATATCACATTAAAAATTAAAAATAAAATTAATATATAAAGATCTAACAAAACTATCTGTTAAATATTAAAAACAACATTCTTATGAGTAAAATGAAATAAAAACTTTGTCAATTGGTCGATTTACAACTCAGAAAGAAGCGTTTGAAATAGAGTTATAAAACAATTAACGTTTATTGACTTTTGCGGTAGGGGGTAACGCGGAGTTAATTTAAAAAATGTTAACCCCGTTTTCACCGATTATAGCACTATCCCTGATGAAATGATTTGCACATCTTATGGTCCGTAAAGTCTCTGGCAATTTTTGGTTTAATGAATGTCTTGTAGGTTGCGTATTTTTCGACTTATTTCAGTGGCTTTATTAAAACAAATGACCCTGCATGTAGAATTTGAAGAAGAGAGTTATAAGAACTACAAGCAGTTTAACAGTAAAACAAACGTTTACGTGAAAGAAACGATGCACAACATTACTTCAGAAACTGACAGCAATTCGGGTAATCTACTCTTAACTACCTTCGATAATACCAAGATAAACTACTTCCTAATGTATATATTGAATTGCGAGAACAAAACCCATCTTTGCCGGTTGAAAAGATAGCACAGTAGAATCCAGTTTTGACTGATGTCAGTTGCAATACAGTATTTTTCGTGTGAAAAACAAAGGTGGAAAGGTGAAGTCTCCTGTTAAAAAGAGATTTCTCATAAAGGAAAGATCAGTCGTGAAATGTGATAATGTTTATTTGCGAGGTTAAAAACCTCGGAATGAACCTGTAATGATTAAATTCGTTCTTCATGAAATAACCGACGATTTCGGTTAACCAAATACAAATAAACTTTGCATCGTGTATTGAAAAAAAAAATTGAATTTTTGTTTGAGTTAAATCTGAGTTAAAAATTGAAAGATCTACCCAAACTGACTGCACGGAGTTGAGAACAATCTATCAATATCATCACGAAAAGAAAAATATCTACTATCTGGGTGAAACATTCATTAACGTTGATGATACGGTCTCCAAATATTACAAAAACAGTACTGCAAAATCTTATCAAAATATATTTCTTTCTGTGTCCAAGCAGACAATGAAAAGGATTCGTGGATGGAAACTCTCCAACATTTTACATTAAACAGCAAACGTAATTATCATAAAAAAACGAACAGTTTCTGTTTGAAATAATGGTTCAAATCAATTTTTACCTTCGTTCAATATGGTTCTGCTATTGTTATGGCAACACAAGGGATTAGAGCGTTTGTTCTGAGAATCTGCGCATAAATCCACGGAGTAAAGAAAAAATTCGTGACTGGTTAACTATGAAGGAATAGCTATCACGACAACCAAACAAATTAAAATGAGAACTGTTGGAGATAGTGAAAATAAAGAAGCTGAAGTATTTGAGTTATATTGCCGATAATAGATTGCAAAGCAAGTTATAGTGTATTACGTTTACCGACATATTATGCAAACGAAAACCCAATTGAGTTAGCCTAGGGTCAGGTCGAAGTTACGATGCACACCACCGTAAAAGTTTCAAATTGGCAAACACCAGAATTTTATTTGAAGGGGATATACGGGGTACATGCTATCGACTGATCAATATGAGCCTCACTTACCAAGCATGTTGAAATTTAAACTATTGCACGACATTCTCGGCAGTCTTAATTTACAAACTTAAAATTGTGTCGTTTCATCCATTATAAGATTTTATTTTGAAATAATTTTGATATTACTAATTATTATAAAAACACGAAAAATGTATCTAAATGCAAGATTAAGCTTTAGTCGAAAGCTTTTTATTTATATTAAAAGAAGCGTAATGGGAATTTGTTGTAATTAAGTTTAAGCGAAATCAATATTCTAGTAAGGTTTGGAACTTATTGATTTAGACGGTAAGGCGATACTTAAAACAAAATTGCGAATGTTTGTTTAAGTTATGGTAACGAAACACTTGGGCGATCTGCCTAGAGGTAATGTCTTCCGGGAGGTCTTTTTAAGGGTAACTGGCTCCTATTCAGACGTTACAGATGTGGAGAAAATCCGGAAAATTCCACGTCCTGGCGAGTCGCGAACCTACGGCCAAACTACCCAGTGTTTAGGGTACGGAACCGTTTGGCCACTGGTAGGCCGAAATTGCGAATGCCAATTTGACTTCAATGGAGACATGACGTATGGCTTTCCTCTATTTTCCTATCCATTTAACCTTTAATCATCAAAATTTAATAGTATTAACGTCCTATGAATAGAAATTACCTGCTAAGTTTAAAAACTTTTGATTCGTCCATTTCTGGGATATAATACCCATTAGACACATACACACAGACAGAGATAGTTTTATAAGGGATTCATTTATATATTTAGGTTCTCGAAGTCTAAAATATTCGGGAATCAAAACTTCACCGATTACCATACTTTCCTGTACAGTATTGTATTTTATAACATCCAGGAAAGTAAAAGAGAAGAAAAATTTTGGAAATTGGACTTTTCTTCTTAAGAGATCGTTCTGGATTTATTGATCACTAGCAGTTAAGCCCGGCGTTGCTCGGGCAAAAAGTAACGATAGCGAAGATTAAGATTATTACGTTATAGTCAACCTTACTCGTTTTCACAGAATGCAAGAATTGGGTCCCTCTGTTTTCAGACTAATTAGAGAATTTTTAGATGGGTCTAAAAATATATTCGATTTCCCGCAAAAACGAAAAAAACTATCTGCGTCTTGCACGTCGCTTTCTCTTAACAATTTCATTGTTACGTAACACTTTCATTGTTACTTAACACTTCTAATTGTTGATGGAAGTGTTAAACCTTAATCCTGTCCCTCTCCCTTATGGGGAGGAATTTCGAAAAATCCTTTCTTAGTGTACGTTCTCGTGACGTACCCTAACTGTGTACCAAATTTCAATTTTCAACTCCTAACCGTTTGGGCTCTGCGCTTCTTATTATTATTCGGAGTGGCTATTTCAAAGAGCAAATATTTCAAAATAATAATGTCGACGATATCAACTTTAATATTCAAAAGAAAATTCAGAATTGGCAAGAGCTCCTCCTCTTTTATGTTTGGGCATTGTATAAAATATAAATCAAATCAACTTTTTATTAACAAATACACTAAGTAGACTTTACACAGTTTTCACACTTTATTTTCGATTTATATTCAGTCACCGTATCACTTTGACTACTCACACTTCACTGTTTGTTTTTGTTTACACACTGCACTACTTTGGAATTTTCAATTCTTTTTCGGTTCTTCCCTTCGTCGCTGATTAGAAACTAACATTCGAACCCACGACGGATCTTGCTTTACATACCCCCATCAATAGTCCCACCCATACAAAAAAGGCTTCGAATGGTCTACAATGTTCCAGAACATTCCACAACATTCGAGAGTGTTGTGGAATACTCTCGAATACTCTCGAATGTTCTAGAAATTTCTAGAGGGCGAAACTTCCAGCCCTTATACCTTCAACAGCACGCCTTTCAGGTGAAAACGGGAACCTTCTTTGTGGATGGGGATAGAGGGCTACCACACCGTACTACTCCCTCGATCGTACCGGTACCCGTTTTTGAGTTTTAGCGGCACGCACATTGTACACTTACCTTTATTATATACTGTATATTGATTGATTAATAGGGACACATCATAGTCTGACAATTTCGAATGGAATGGAACAGGATATTTGATTACTGATGATTAAAAAAATCCCTTATTTGTTAGTGTTTCCAAATAATTTTAAATTCTTGTTTTATTACATGTTTGTTAAGTATTATGCAGTATTTTTAACTGAAAATGAAATATAAAAACGTATTATTTTACAAATAACCTGAATATAAACAGGAGTATATACTCTATGCTAGTATAATTAAGTAGTATTATGATCTGATCAAATTTACAGTTCTGTTTTGAAATAATTACGTTTAATTTTCTTTACATCAATAGAAATAGCCAGACATTGAATTAAAATATGAATTAGAAGAGAAGAATGGAGAAGATATAATTATTCTGTTTAAAGATTACTACGCAAATATTAATAATTGAAAATGTTTTTTTTAACTAATTAAGCTTCAGTTATTAACAGCAATGAAAATATTGTAAAGATAGATTATTTTCATAAGTTTCTTTATAGGAAATTTTAAAAAATCTTTTAAAATTAATATAGTAACAAAGAATTATAAGTTAAAAAATTGAGAAAATATTTTTTCTATTTAAAATCTCAAGTTAAGAATAAAGTTAGGATTTATTTCTGTAGATTTAATTTGAACTTTAACATTTGAATATTATGAATAAAATATTTAAAAATTATAACTAATTGGATTAAACTTTTCGAACTGTTAAAAAAAAAAAAAAAACAGTTGAAATCGTTGAACCTTATATTCTGAATGCTTAATTAATATAGGAGGAGAATCTGAGAAGTAAAAGTAATAAAATTAAAATAAAAAATAGTTGAAACAATGATATATTTAAATATTCTTTAAATTTTTAAATTAATTTTAATAACTAATGTATTTAATTGTAGTAATCAATGATAAATACCTTTAAATAGAAATATAGCCTAAAGGGAATAACGAAGCTTAATGCCAATATTTTAGGAATAGATTCTACAATAAAAGTTTTTCAAAATCTTTGTTTTAAAAATCTGTTCTGCCATAAAGTATACGTTTCAAATTCCCTTTCTAAAGTATTAACATTACAGTTGTCAATTTAAAGTAGTTGTCTTTCTCATGCTTGTGTCAACGCATTGTAAGTAAGTGAAAAGAAAGACCTACTCGCTTTAAGATTTTGTAGTATCCACCCACTTTACAATTAAATAAAAATTGATGGAAAGCAAGAGTTTTTCAATGTAAATCTACTTTAAATAACATTTTGCTTTTACTTTCTGTTCTGTTATATATAACAGAGGGGAAGTATGGCGATCAGTCAGAAAAATCACTCTCCAAGATTTTTTATATTTTTGGAGATTTGGGAACTCTGAGAGTCTTGTCTTAGGAGACTTGGAAACTATGAGAAATTCAAAACAACTTAGGGTTTTTTCTGTACGTATGAATGTTTGTGTGTGGGCAGGTGGTCGATACTGTTCATCCTCTTTGAAGCGTAATAACACCCGTGCTTTTTGAAGACAATTTCTGAATTTTGCAGGAAGGTTTATGTATTAGGAGGATTGATTCTATTCAATTTTGATGGTTAAAGGTCGAGGGGATGGAGAGATAAAGGGAATCTTGTGTCTTATATCGAGTAGGATCGGTCTTCCTCGTTATTAGCATTTACAATTATTTTCTAAAACTCATCCCTACCTTCAAAATTAAGCTTTTTACCATTTTATAATAATTAAAAATATAAAAAGTTTTTAAAATAAAGTATCATAACAGATGTGCCACACACGCAGTTTTAAATGTTGCCTAAAAAGTTAAGCAACTCAGTCAACTTCAAAAACCACTTTGTTCACAATTCACAAAACGTTTATAATAACTAATAAAATTACATACACTAACGAAGATCACAAGAGATACAAATTACAAATTTGTGATATTTACAACGTGGATTTCACATACAAAGTATCAAAGTCCAAAAGTCAATTAATTCCACAACAAACTCGTTGCTGGATTTTTTTTTTTTACAAAATTAAACAGAATAATTTACAAGAAGTTCTCAAAATATGGTCCGCAGATGCGGACATTTATTTCTTATAAAAACAATTCAAGCTCAATACTCGCGTATTCAAAAAACATTTAACATTTAAAATAAATAACATTTAAAACATTTAACATTTAAAATAAATCTTCAGTTAGTAACAACAGAAGTGTAAAACAAACAGCGGTAACATTTTAGAGAGAGGTTTAAAGTTTGTTTTTGGTATGATTTTTTGGCAAGCAAGATCTCGAAAATGAAGAGAAATTTGAAAAATGTTTATACTTAAAATTTATTTTTGACCCTAGAATATATACCTAAAATATTGGCACGAAATTTCATTACACCCTGTATATAAAATTGGCCGAAATAAATAGTTCAATTTGATTATCAAGAATGTATGACATGAAATAGTTATCAAAATAAACCAAAATTATTATAAATCACTTTCTTATATAGTAAAAAATAAGAAATGTCCAAATAAAGTTATAAATTTTCATTTTTTTTTTCAAATCTGGTATAAATTATTCTTAGAATTTATGTTCCATGTAAGATAAATAGTAGTCAACAAATTGAATTGAACGAAAGAATAAGCGAAGATGTGCAAAGATTTTTTAAATTGAAATTACAAATGAAGAAATACACAATTTTTAAAAGAAAAAAAAAAGTAAGAAAATTATTTATAATTTTCACTAGGATATTCCCATTTTCTACAGTTGGCTTATAAAATTACAGAGTGAATACATAAAGATGGATTGAATTAATTTTCCTTAAGGATTAGGAAAAAATTAAAAGTGAATTGCTTAAATTTTTAATATTCATGTTTGTTGACATACTTAATCTAACTGAATTCCATATAATCAAGTAAAATATAGCATCAGTCGTGAATATTTTAGCAATAAACTATATCCTATGCGAATACTTCTTCATTTCCTACAACAGATCTTACCTATACAAGTAACTTAAATCTTTTAAATCTTACTTCCTTAAAACCTGGATATATTTTAAGATATTATTAAATTAATGTTTAAAAAAAGTTCATAAATACAAACTCTCAGAGGAAATAAAGAGGAATTCGCATTGGATATAATTTTTTAGCATAGGCCTATAGTGTAACTATTGTCTATGAATAGAAATTTGATGTCATTTTTTACAGTTTCTTTCTTCAAGCTGTAAACAGT